>NC_091125.1:25125311-25431561 GCF_040183065.1 Periplaneta americana
GATTAGACTGACTATTACACTCTTACTACGTCATACTACTTTTGACCAATAAAACGGTACGAAAGGACGTATTTCAACCAATCATGGCTGCTTATCGCACAATTTTATCGCGTCCCTAGCATTTGTTTAATTTTATCGCGTCCCTAGCATTTGTTTAATTTTATCGCGTCCCTAGCATTTGTTTCTTTGTTTGCCAACATTTGAAACTGCGCTGGTCTGGACGTCAAAAATATATATAAAATTACAAACCACTCCAGTCGATGCACAGCAGTTTCAAATATGACTCGCATTGGCATTCAAGGACAAGAATTAATAAAAATCACTGATCATACCTATGCATCTTCTGAAATCCGATTTACAAATAAATGAAGAGCACCATTCGGAAATCCTGAATAAGTTGAATACACCATGTAGGCCTAAATCAACGAGTTCCACTTTTATTATGCACACGTCCCATATAACATCAATTGAACCACCAACCACATTCAAATTTGAAAATTGTACATTCAATAATTATTCCTTTTAAAATTATTCATTCGGAAATTCTGAATAAGTTGAATACACCATGTAGGCCTAAATCAACGAGTTCCACTTCTATTATGCACGCGTCCAATATAACATCAATTGAACCACCAACCACATTCAAATTTGAAAATTGTACATTCACTAATTATTCCTGTTTATTTTTTATGTCATCGTCGTTAATTAAAACTTTTCTAACACTTGTGTATATTAGTTAGGTTATGTTATAGTTTCTGCTCTGAGAGGATAAAAAGAACTTCTGCTATATGATATTATGGATAGTCACGTATCAGAGATTGTTTAATATTAAGATTTATTGAATAGTAATCATTACAGTGTCTGTATAAAGACATTACTGCCATCTAGCATGCATCTAGCGTAATATTTGTAATGTTGAGATGGTACAACAATACATTTGAAGACAGTTGTATTTTCGTAAGTCAATTAATATTTTATTGTATTGGAGTACTTCGTTACTTCTAATCTTTATGTATTTTCTTCTAATCGTGTAATAGTCAATTAAATCCCACTCTAGTTTTGATTTTCTCTAGATAAATCAAAACTTCTAGTGAGATTACTGTTGATAAAGAGTGACTAACCAAGATAGCCTGGACTCAACTATATTACGTGAATTAAACTTGGATGAGGTGACAGAACTGTACTGACTGACCACAATGATTGAACTTGACCATTTGGACTGTGCTAACTGATTTGAAGAGACTGGAATGGCTAGACTGAATTGTGCCAACTTAACTAACTGAACTGTATGAAATTGACTGACTGGACTGGATCAATTAAACTGAACTGAATAAACCGACTGGACTGAACACACTGGACTAACATTGAACAACTTGTTCTAGCTCAGCTGGGATAACTAGACTGATTCGACCGGACCAAATGCAATGACGGAAGTGATTGAACCGGACCAAATGATTGAATGAAATTATTGAACTGGACCAACTGGCTGACTGAAATTACTCAACTCGAACAAATGACTGATCAAAATTACTGAACCGTACCAATTGGCTGATCAAAATTACTAAACCGAACCAACTTATCATAATAATAATAATAATAATAATAATAATAATAATAATAATAATAATAATAATAGTAATAGTAATAGTAATAGTAATAGTAATAGTAATAGTAATAGTAATAGTAATAGTAATAGTAATAGTAATAGTAATAGTAATAATAATAATAATAGTAATAATAATAATCCGTGGCGCTACAGCCCGTGAAGGGCCTAGACCGACCAGCCGGCTGTTGGCCTCACGCCCACATGTCGAAGCAGAGGTGGACGATCATCCAACCAGAATGGAGGTATCGTGTGGTTAGCACAATGATTCCCCCAGCCGTTATAGCTGGTATTCGCAACCGGATTTCGCTACCTATCGTAGCTCCCCAACTGCATCACGATGCTGTGTGGGCACCAGTCCCATACACTGGCCGAAATTTCATGAGAAAATTTTTTCCCCCATGAGGACTCGAACCAGCGCGCATTCCGTAACACGAGTCCTAGGCAGGATGCCATAGACCGCGACGCCACGGCGCGGGACCCGAACCAACTTGCTGACCGAAATTACTAAATAGGACCAACTTTCTGACCAAAATTACTGAACCGGATCAACTGACTGACCAAAATTATTAAAACGGACCAACTTTCTGACCGAAATTACTTAACCGGACCAACTAACTGACCGAAATTACTGAATCAGACCAACTTGCTGACCGAAATTACTGAACCGTACCAACTGGCTGACCAAAACTACTAAAACGGACTAACTTGTTGACCGAAATTACTAAACCGGACCAACTGACTGACCGAAATTACTGAATCGGACAAACTTGCTGACCGAAATTACTGAACCGGACCAACTGTTTGACCAAAAATATTGAACCGAACCAGCTTGCTGACCGAAATTACTGAACCGGGCCAACTGGTTGATCGAATTTACCGAACCGCTGACAGTTGACTGATCGAAATTACTGAACCGGACAATTCGCTGACCGAAATTATTGACCCGGACAATGGGCCGAGTCGCATTTTTTTAACTTATCATGTCTGTTCCTGATTATTGCTGCGCGTCCATTATGCGCACAATTAATTATTTATGTATGTTTACCTAAATCTGGCACAAGATCCTTCATCCATCACCATAAGTAAAAATCAAGGGGCGTCAAATGTGAGAACTTGGCTGGCCAGGGACGAGGACCTCCGCGACCAATCCAACGGTGTATGAAATACTGGTTTAGATTATCTCTCACGGCCAGGGTGAAATGAGTGAGCACCCTAACAATTTGGAAGTGCAAACGAAGTCTCGTTGCAAGAGAAAGATCGTTTAGTAATTATGACCATTCGTTTTGTAGGAAGTGTAGGCGCATGTCACCATTTAAGTTTCCGGTTAAAACGAATGGTCTTATCAGCTGATCATACAGAACATCTCGCCATAAACTTACATTTAATAGATGTTGAAAATTGTTATTTCCGTGAATTTGGGGTTAATATCTGTCCATTCATGTATCTTATGCAAGTTATTAATGCCATCTCGAGTGAATTGTAAGTCATCGGTGAACATAATGCAGCAGTAAAACTCTTCACCATTTTAGTTTAACCAGGTGCACAACTCGATACTATGGACATGATCTTGAGGCTCTAAATGTTGCACTTCTCGAAGTTCATATGGATACAGTTAATTTATATGGATTGTCATCCATTCCTTTTACTGAGTAACACCGAGTCTTGTTGAAGTGTGAGGAATGCGTTGTACAACGTTCAGAATGTTTTATTCTTCTAACATCATGTTGTTGACGTCTTCATGTTGGATACGAATACTGAGTAGTGAACCAGTTAGCTTTAGTGTGTTAAATATCCTACTAATAGGCTTGGGATTCGGAATCCTACGATTAGGATAACGGCGGTGATATTCGGTCTCAGCAGCTGTTGCATTTCCTTCACACACATCATAAATGAATACCATATCCGCATATTCCTCATTGTAAATTTATAGGGCATCTTGAGACAACTAACAAGCTACCTCCACAATGTATGACCGTCAACTGAACATGCGACAAATGTAAAACTAAGGTAATGGGCAAAATGTTTACAATACTCAAGTAGTTACAAGAGTGGACACTGTATCCATTTTTTTTGCGTTTTCTGCAGAGGTACTTATTACTAAATTTTGCTTCTAATTTCAAATTTTCTATAACCTTTAGAAACTTTGATAACAATAAGCCGGACCCAATTTTTTTACTTATTTTTTGCTGCATTTCAATTCATAAAGGTCATCCCTAAGTGGCGGTAAAATTTCGTGAATCAATCTTTATATTTTTATTTATTTATTATTTACTTATTTGTTTACTTATTTTCTTATTTATTCATTCATTTGTTCACTTAGTTATTTCTTAATTTCTTTAAAGACTCTTTCCGCTGCAGGAGTTATTCTATCATTAACAGAGTTCTTTTACTTTCTGCAAACCTACTAACTACATATCGATGGCTATTTGTTAAAACATCTTATCCGCCAAATTACAAATTTTACAGGAAACGAAAAAAACTGTTTTATCGTTGTCCATCCGTAGTATTAATGAAATTTGGACTTAACTCAGATATGCCTACTATCCTATTAAAAGGACAGTTGTCAATGTTTCAAATTACCCTCTCTACAGTTAACGCATTTGCTTTTTCACAGGTGTCACTATTACTGGTCTTAAATAGAGGCTTGCTAGGTGTGTTAAGACTGGTAATGAGAGTTCTGACCATCGTTGAGTTTGAGATCTGGACGTGAGAATTGTTAGTTTATTTCAGCTATGGCATCCGAGACGCAAATCAGATAAGAAAGTTAAATATTGTTACAGTTCGAAATTATTTTACAAATGGTTGTAGATCAAATGACTCCTAATAAACATAAATATAACGTGAAACCACAATACGTTCGAAACATCTATTCATTGCCGTGGGACTGAAGCCGGATGGTCTATGGCGAGTCCTTGGCATCAACACCTTTGATTTGATTACCCCCTTTGATTTGATTACCTGGTTGGGTTTTTCCGAGGTTTCCCCCACCGAAAAGGCAAATGCCGGGTAATATTTTGGCAAATCCTCGGACCTCATTTCATCTCACTACATCTCGCCAAAATGTAAAAAAAAATTGTACAACATTGTAAAAATTGTAGAAAATTACTAAATTGTAAAACTATAAAAATTTGTAAAAATTGTAATTGTAATATTGTAAAATGTTGACATGTTCCACATCTTAAAGCTTCATTGCTCATGTAAGATCTATGGAATAAAATAAATGAATGAATGAATGAATGAATTGCGACATTACAATGACGAAAACTTGTGTCCTTTTAGAAGGACAGTAGGCATATCCCCATATATTTTGAAAGTTTTTCGCTTTTTCAATTTTAGTGGATTTTCCCTGCATGAAATCCTATCTACGTTTTAAAATTATGCTAAGGCAAAATTTCATCTCAAATACAGACATATCACTATAATGCAGCCTACAAATGCCACTGAAGACGTAACAGACGGGGATTCATGGGACAAACGTGATGTAACACCTACTAATCTATCTGGTTCACAGCTTGCAGCAGGAACAGAAATATTTCAGCATAGCTTTCTTGAAGAGGAAGGGGAGGGTTTAGGAATGGGGTGACATATTTGTTGCGTATGAAGAGCAGACACAAGGTCATAGCAATGCTTCTGCGAACACAGCAAGATCTAAATAATTTCAAGGGAAAAATTGTTCTCTGGCCGGGTATCAGTCTCGGGATCTTTGGCTTAGCGCATCAACCCTCTGCCGACTTAACTATCGAGGAACTACACCCAATACCGTCTCAACTTTTCCTTTTATCTACATACTTCAAGTGGGCTGACAAGACGACAGAAACCCAACTTTGAGTGCACACAAACTCTGTGTGACTTCTCTCCCAATATAACCTCCTCCTCGAAACTTCAACACTCTATTCGCCTATTACGTATTTTTACGTATCAATAGCAATGGGGTACTATTCAATGACGATAGCACTCTAGAGTTAAAACGAATTTAGCCACAATGCATCGCTCTTCAGAATAATATTAGTAGTAATAATAAAGAAACTATAATAAAATAACAACGTAATAATTTGTTAATAATAATAACAATAATAATAACAATAATAATTGTAAATTACAACAATTACATTGTTTCCTTTCATGTAAGCATAGTATACAATTATTCCTCAAAATGTATGCTCATATGCCTACTGTCCTTTTAAAAGGACACCTGTTTCTAGCTCAACCAGTTACAACTAGAATGTTTCGACACCATACATATACTTCAGTTATATACAGCATTAAATGAGATTTGTAAAATATACAAAAATTGCAAGAAAATATTTCGGGTATATCTGGGTTAAATATGTCCGAAAGGATAGAAAATGAATGTGCCATTCATCACACATGGAATTATGCTCAGTTTCGTTAATATGGTTTTAAGATGTTTTGTTGGGCTTGCTATTATTATCTTATTATGAGAGTTAAATTGCTTTAATGGCTGATATTGGTGGTTAAGATAATTTCAGATATTAAGTTAATTTCAACTACACAAGGACTACTCCTCGAACTGATGCACGCAGGTAGTATTTCTGGACTTCATAAAGGTGACCATTGTTCCCCAGGAGTAATGTAAACAAGTCTTCAATTGTTGAATGTATGTTAATTATTCTTCTTGAATGTGGGCTTTATGGGTTAAAGGGTTATTAAAAGGATTATAAGTCTGTGCATCTTTATTTTATAACCACAGAACCAAATTAATGATTAGAAGGAAATAACTTGAAACTTCACAAAACTTATCACTTCAGATGCAATAATAAATTGATTAATCAAGAATAATTCAAATAAAGTCTTATACATTGTTAATATTATAACATTGATTAGTTCATATTGTTTTATTTCGAACTTTAAACAGAAAATTAAACAAATTGCAATTGTAAGATGTTGGAAGTTAGGTTAAATTTTGTATTGAAGATTTCACGAAAGACTTTAAGATGATTTCATGGTCACTAAAATAATTCTTAAACAGTTAAGATAAAATGTACCCCTTGTTTTCTCATTCGATATTGAAGACTCGCTTACGCTGTTTTGCCAGGTGGTGTGTCATGATTTTTCCCTCTTCATTACACATTTTTGAAAAAGTGGCGCTTAAGTTGTTCTGCCGATCACCCATCGATATTTCGTTCCCTTCCGTGGTAACAAGCTAAGGAATTTATCACTTTCTAAAATCTATCTCCTTCGGTCACATATTTGAACCCGCAAATCTCTGATCAACGGCTAACTTGGCAATCGCTTTACTAACGGGAACGATCTTTCACGTTGATGGCGATGACAGTGATGATAAGGATGATGAGGTGATGATGGTGTTGGCGATGATATGTAGCCTATATCGAAAATAATTTAATAATAGGCCTAATTTCATGAACACTGAGTCTAGCAATGAACCTGTTGCGGTATTAAAGTTCAGACCATGATGTATTGTTCACATCTCTTTGGTCGATGCCATTGGCCGGATTGTAGTTTTTACTCGCTTGTGAGTACGCACGCGTAGTTAGTATTTTGGTTTCAGTTGCGGTTTTGTAAAACTGGTATAATAACTTGACGTTCTTTAGCCTCCTATAAGAAATGTTTTGGCTTGGCATCGTGTGAAACTGTAATTTTCAAAACAAAACCTCAAGAACAAGAAGTTGAGTACACTGGATAACATCCAACTAGTTTAGTCTCTGAGATATAGTCTGTGTAATAACATTTGCGTGTTCTAAAACACAGTAGGTAGAGTCCGTTCTTGATCATTAATCTACTAATATTCTTGTGGATTCAAATTTCGAAAAAAAAAAAAAAAAAAAAAAAAAAACTTTTAAATGTCCAATTTTATGAAATTCAATCAATCTTTTGGGATTTAAAAATTCTTACAATTACATTTATTTCACTCTAATAGATTATCCAAGTGCTGTATTGAATACTAGGTTATTTAGCGCCGATGGAATTGTTGATAACGATATGATATTTGGTGAAATGAGATTGAGAATTCATCATGTGATTACATGATAGTCGCTTTACAGTTGGGGAGAACCTAGAGAAAAAACAAAACCAGGTAATTAGCCCAAGGAGGAATCAAACCCACATCCGAGCACAGCTTTAGATTAGCAGACAAGCGCGCCTGTCGTCTGAGCTACGTCGTGGCCCTACAGTTTCAATGGCTTTTTATAATCGTATCGAGTGTCTTATAAATATATTCAATAGTGTTTTGCTAATTATTCTGTATATATTGGACTAGGTTTACATGATATTACATTATTATTTTATTGACTCAGTTCGAGAAGTTTTCAGTTTCTATATTTTATTTTTGGCCGAGCCAAGTATTACTGTTCTTCAGATTGGTATAAAAATTCCAAATAATGGAGATATTTACCAAACAGCATGCTGTAAATCGGTGGTCATCAGCACTCGCTGAAATGGGTAAAGGGTAAGTGGAGCCGTCCCGTGTGCCCCGTCATGCAGCAGGAAGAGGTAGAGAGCATACCCGCAAGCAGATACGAATGCACCATAGTCCACTGTGTTCTCCGCGGGTAAAAGACGCTAGCCCCAGGGTGCTCTGTGCAGATGATGATAATGAAAATAACGATAATAATAATAATAATAATAATAATAATAATAATAATAATAATAATAATATGTTCATATAATGAGACCTTGCCGTCCTCATGGAATAATCATTGACTATAAGTAGCCATACAGTATCTATTAATTTGAGAAAAATTCGTTCCGGCACCGGAAATCGTGTTCCGGTATAGCTCAAATGGAAAGAGCGCTCAGCGCGCAGAGCTGAGAGGTCCCGAGTTCGATTCCCGGTGCCGGAACGGTTTTTTTTCAAATTAATAGATATATACAGTATGGGTACTTATAGTCAATGCTTATTCAATGAGGACGGCGAGGGCTCATATATGAATATATGTATATATCAATATTAAAATTATTCAAAATCTTTTGTCGAAAATGGCCATAAAGTCATTTAAATATGCACGCCTGCATACATGACTTGAATGTCTTAAAAATGCTGGTAGTAGGCTATTGATACAAAAGGAGAAGAGTTCGGCCGGGACCGTGGGTCGTTTCCGGGTATAGTTCAGATGAAAAGATAGCTCAGCGCGCAGAGCTGAGAGGTCTCGTGTTCGATTCACGGTGTTGGAACGAATTTTTCTCAAATTAATTTAATAATAATAATAATAATAATAATAATAATAATAATAATAATAATAATCTTTTCTTCTCTCTTTGTCTGCTTCTACCTTTCTCCTCTTATAGTCTTACAAGTCAATTCGGTGTGGGGGCGGGTGTATCTTTGAACCAACACAAGACATCCACATTATAGGTCTTCTGACCGTCTGGTCAGCACGATGCAAGGTCACCGCAGAGACATTACATGAAAAGTAAAAGACAAGGGACAAACAGTGTCTCGTAGAATGCAGATAAATCTCCGCCCACACTGGAAATGAAAGACTTAGCGCATGGTTGCGCACAGTTACCACGGCAGACGTAATACTAATAATGTATGTGATTTACAATGTTTATATAAAGTAGTCTGAATTATATTCATTTAATGATAAATATAGAAGGAACCACTTGTATTTAGCAATGAAACGAATATTTGCGTGCTTACGAGAAGTAGCTAAATGTATCATAGAAGAAGATTCTGAATATTTTTATATTTCATGATAGAACACTTTGCCTAAATGTGTGAATTGATTATCAGTGATTTATGGATTACACCATCCACGAGACAACACTAAATACAACATTCATAAATAATTAAACAATATAAATTGCAATCCTTTTCCAAACCTTAGGAATTCAGAAAATTCAAAATTAATTTCCATTCTTAAAATTAATAAACTACATATTCTCTAAGAATCTTATACCTACAATACAAACTCAAAGATACATTGCGTCAAATGTGAAAAATAAGCAGCAGTAGGAAATAATAGTTAAGGCATTACATTAACAAACAGTGCAAATTGGCTACCTTATAAATGATTGTTAAAATTTATTTTATTTTAGTAGGTTATTTTACGACGCTTCATAAACATCTTGGGCATTTAGCGTCTGAATGAGATGAAGGTGATAATGCCGGTGAAATGAATCCGGGGTCCGATGGTTACCCAGCATTTGCTCATAATAGCTTGAGGGAAAACCCCGGAAAAAACCTCAACCAGCTAACTTGCCCCGATCAGAAATCGAACCCGGGCCACTTAGTTTCGCGGCCAGACGCGCTAACCGTTACTCCACAGGTGTAGACGATTGTTAAAATGTTTACTCGGAACTGCAAGAATATGTTTTAATTTGTTAGCCGATGAAAGACGGAATGAATGTAGCCGCAGAAAGATGTTCAAATTGCAGTAAGTTTAATTTTAGCAGCAGGAGAATATAATCAAAGAGAACAAGATACGTAAATGACTGCATGTCTTAAGTCTTCAACATAAAACATATCGGCACCAGTGGAGGAATAATATCCTAAACCTCTCAAATGAAAGATCAGAATATTAAGGCTGTAGAGAGCAAGGAAAATCTTAACATAATTTCCTGTAGTGAAAGATAATAACACGTAAACAACACACAAAATGGAACCTAACACAACACTCCGAAATGAAAGAGGATAATACGTAAAGGGTACATGACAACGGACAACCTTACATCATCTACTGGAATGCAATAAAGACATGACACAGGAAATGGAAAGCCTAAAGTAATCTCCTAAGATGAAAGAGTACAATAGGGAGACAACATAGTAGAATGGGCTGCCTAACATAATCTCTTGCAACGCAAGGACACAATAGGGAAGCAACACAAAGAAGGAGAGTCTAACATAATGTACTGAAATGCAAGAGCACAATAGGTAGACAACACAGAATGCAAAACCTGACACAATCTCCTAAAATGCAAGAATAAAATATAGAGGCAAAATAGAATAATGGACAACCCGAAATAATCTACTGAAATGCAAGAACATAATAGGGAGGCAACACAAAGAAGGAGAGTCTAACATAATGTACTGAAATGCAAGCGCACAATAGGTAGACAACACAGAATGCAAAACCTGACACAATCTCCTAAAATGCAAGAACAAAATATAGAGGCAAAATAGAATAATGGACAACCCGAAATATTCTGTTGAAATGCAAGAACATAATAGGGAGGTAACACAGAAGAATGTACTGAATTGGAAGAACATAATAGGTAGAGAACACACAAAGAAAAACATAACACAATCTCCTAAAATGCAGAAACAAAATAGAGAGAGAATAAGGAAAATGATGGACAACCTGAAATAATTTGCTGAAAAACAAGGGCACAATAGGTAGAAAACACAGAATGGTAAACCTTACACAATCTCCTAAAATTAAAGAACAAAATAGAGAGACAAAATAGAATAATGGACAACCTGAAATAATCTGCTGAAATGCAAGAACACAACAGGTAAAAAACACAGAATGGTAGACCTAACAAATCTCCTAAAATGCAGGAATAAAATAGAGAGACAAAATAGTATAATGGACAATTTGAAATAATTTGCTGAAATGCAAGAACACAATACTGTAGGTAGACAACACAGAATGGTAAACCTAACAAATCTCCTAAAATGCAAGCACAAAGTAGAGATATATTATTTTAATGTACCGAAGTACATATGATATGATCCGTCGGATCCCGGCCAACTAGTCACTCATAACGGGTGCACCTCAGCACATGTGTGGACTTCAGTCCTACGTTCATAGACATCTATGACGTAGTGCAGAGGGCGGCCACTAGAGGGAACCCAAGAGTTGGAATTTAAAACTGAGACGATTCTTCCGACGCCGGGGTGGAATCCGGTGTGGCTTAGTGGATAAAGCGTCAGCACGTAGAGCTGAAAACCCGGGTTCAAATCCCGGTGCCGGAGAGAATTTTTCTCTGTTCCATTACTCTTTCATCGTATGATGACGTAGAATATCTGCATGGAAATATCATATGTACTTCGGTACATTAAAATAATATATATGATATGCGTAAATAACTTTATGATTTAAGACGGCGCTTATTCCGTCGGATCCCGGCCAACTAGTCACTCATAACGAGTGCACCTCAGCACATGTGTGGACTTTAGTCCTACGTTCATAGACATCTATGACGTAGTGTAGAGGGCGGCCACTAGAGGGAACCCAAGATTTGGAACTTAAACTGAGGCGATTCTGTCCGACACCGGGATGGATATCCGGTGTGGCTTAGTGGATAAAGCATCAGCACGTAGAGCTGAAAACTCGGGTTCAAATCCCGGTTCCGGAGAGAATTTTTCTCTGTTCCATTACTCTTTCATCATACAAAGTAGAATAATGGACGACCTGAAATTATCTGATGAAATGCAAGAGCATAATAGGAAGGCAATACAGAAGAACACATATAAGTTTAACACAATCTCCTGAAATGCAAGACCAAAATAGGGAGACGACAAAAAGAGATTGAGTCCACAGCTGTGGAATAACGGTTAGCATGCCTGACCGTGAAACGGGGGGCCTGTGTTCAAATCCTGTTTGGGACAAGTTACCTAGTTGGGGTGTTTTCCAGGATTTCCCCTTAACTCGTTAAGATCAAATGCTGGGTAACTTTCGACGCTGAACCCTGAACTCATTTCGCCGACATTATCATCTTTATCTCACTCAGACGCTAGATCACTGTAGCAGTTGATAAAGCGCCGTGAAATAACCATTAAAAAGGGATTGATAGCCTAACATAATCTCCTGAAATGCAACAGCATAATGGGAAGAGAAGACAGGATAATGCACAGTCTACCATTATCTATTGAAATGCAAGAGCACAAAAGGGAGACAAATATAGGAGAATGGACTGCCTATCACAATCTCCAGAAATGTAAGAGCACTAAGGGAGACAACACAGGAAACTGGGATAGTTTAACATAAACTCCTGGAATTTAAAATCACAATAAGGAAAGGATACAAAGGAACTGATAGCCTAACATAATCTCCTGAAATGCAAGAACATAATAGGAAGAAAACACAGGAGAATGGCAGCCTAACTTCAGAAGTGCAACAGGATAATTGGAGACAACACGAGAATGAAATGCCTAAAATTATCTCCTGAAAAGCAGCAGTACTATATTATTTATTTGTTTATTTATTTATTTACTTACTTACTTATCTATTTATTTATTTATTCGTTTACTTATTTATTTATTTGTCTATTTATTTATTTTGGTGTATTTAAGGCCATCAGGCCTTCTCTTCCACTATAGGGAGACAGCAGAAGAGAATGGACAGACTAACGTAATCTCCAGAAATCTTCTAAATTGTATGAAGTTAAATGTTAAGATAACACTGAACAGAATATGAATTAAACAGTGTAATGTATAACTTAACACAAGCCTCTGAAACGAAAGAAAATATAAGACAGCACAGGACGAGGAACAGTAGCTTCAGACTTTAAAATAAAGTAAGACAACACAAAGCTAACTGAACGACATACACGAACCACTAGTGTGAATGTAGGCTGTTTGCGGGTGCGTTGGTCATCAGTCATCACAGAGCTCATTGAAGTGAAATAAGACTCTCATGCACAACGTCAATTGATTCCCATGTGTTGCAGGAGACACGTGCTCTCCGTGGAATTAGGTATTCCGCATCCCAGGCGTCAGCGCTGAATTAAACATTGCTTCGCAGTTGTGTAACCCTATTCTGAGGTAGTATCAGGTTGTCCTCTGAGGCTTTGTTATCGACGTTTCGGACACATAATCTCTACACTCGAGAACGGTATCACAGTGGCGCTGCGTACCTACAATACATACGTAGCTTTCTCCCTGTTTTGAATTTATTATGAACAAAGTGGATCTCAATCCATGTAAACTGTGCTGTAAATTAGTGTGGAAGGAGGTTAAACCGTCGGTGTAACAATAATTGAATAAGTATACTGTCTCATCAGCTGAATGCAGCGTTGACTGATAACTGCTAATGAGGATACTCGCTATGTGCTGAATATGGCGTAGTTCTATTGCTCTAATAGTTTCTAATAACAAGTGAGGAATGATTTACCTTCCAGGTTGTGCGGTGTACCCTGCGCCCTTAATTCATTTTGCGTTTATTAAATCAAACACATACTCATATTATACCCTGTTCTTATACAGAAGGAAATTTCCCGCTGAAATTTCAAACTAACTAGCTACCCTCCACTTCGAGGCGGAGCTACTCTATAGGACGTTTTAGAACTAAGTTGACGAAAACAAATTCAACTAAAGGAATATATGAACACAAAATATAGAAGCATATTAAAATTTATTTAATTTAAAATTTACAAGTCTTGCTAATTTCTTCACCTTTCTCATTCCTCTTACAAATTCAGTGCGACGGGCAAGTTTATAGTCACTTTCGACTGAGTACGTATTATTGTCCTCGTTTCTGCTGTATTGAAATCCAACAGATTTTAGTAATTTTCGCAATGAAAAACGTGAAATTTTAATTTGTGTGTTTCGTATTTTCTGCGAGCTTTCTGCAAAATATCGCTTAAACTGGGTATAAATCCTTCTTTATATACAGTAAAGAGAGTACTATCTGTCTTGAAGCTTCCAGATTAAACGTCTCAAGTATTGTAACAGGAGGGTCGCGAATACTCTTTTTGGAAGAAGTTTTACCTTTTGTCCAGATTCATTACCTTTCATGTAATTATATTCACAATTTTAGACACACCCATCGCTTTAAGTGTTTTCTTCAAAACATGACTATCGGTAGTTGATTGTGTTCCATTCCTTACATTGCCATATTTGCTCTGGAAATATGTATAAACACGACATACGACTTCCTTGGTATCAGAGTGTATGTAATGTTCTCTACAAGCTATTAAATAGAAAGTAATTACTGAGCACACCAACACCAGCATATCAATCACAGTATTCATAATCTTGAATAAAAAGTAATAATTGTAAATTACGTGTTTATATACTGAACTTAACTAGGTTACAAGCAGGCCTAGACTGATAGAGGATAACAAAGAACGTTAACGTGTTGTAGAAACATCCTGTCAAATACGTATACAGTAGTAACTCACCCGCAACACCTCTTGTTACTGATTGGTAAGATTCGGCCTAACGTTTAGGCGGGAAGTTTCCTTCTGCATATAAAAAAAAGGGAGTATACTATGTTTCGAATTGAAAATAACTTCACAGTTTCATTTGACGTTTAAGGGGACAACGTTCGCCAGTGACTAGCACAATCTGGTAAATTCTATTATCATTTTTAATGAATTGTTAACAGATTCTTGAAAGATAGTTGTGAAATAGTTCGGCGGTACTGATCTGAATAAAAGTAATCAGTGGTCGAGGATAAACCTAAGGACTTTTAGCAGATCATCTTTCTTTAAGGAGCTACAACTTCATGTAGATACTTCGATCTTTCTTTGGACCAACATTACAATCTGTCATATCGCGGGCCTCCCTAATCATGTGGTAAAGATGATGCACAGCCACCAAAGAGGCGTTACAGAACAAGTAAGACACAAGGGACAAACATCTAGTCGGTTAGAATGGAGATGAATATCTGTCCACGTCGGTATTTGAACTACGGACAGGTTGATTGAAAAGCTAACGTGCAAACCACTGAGCCTTATCAGCGTACTCGTAGAAAATCTTACTTACTCACTGGCTTTTAGCCCGCCATAGGTTCCTATCCTGAGCAAGATCAATCCAGTCTCTATCATCATATTCCACCTCCCTCAAATCCATTTTAACATTATCCTCCCATCTACGTCTCGGCCGCCCCAAAGGTCTTTTTCCTTCCGGCCTCCCATCTAACACTCTATATGCACGTAGAAAATCTATCGTATTTAATTTGTTTTTGTAAATTATTTTCTAATTGAAAATGAAAAATGTTAAAGCAAGAAACGCAAGGATAAAGTATACTGTAGGGCCCTATATGTATGTACTATGAAGGATGCACTTATATAAACAACATATAGCATTTCTCAGAAGATACCATTATTGTTGCTTTCTGAATAAACAATAAAAGTTAGAAAAAAAGTTTCAGTAAAAGTTGTTCCTTTTTAAAAGTAGTTTCCAATGGTACATTGAATGATCTATGTTCTCATTTGAAATTTCGAAGTTACCACAGGTACTCCTACTTCCGGTTTGTTACAGGAAATGGTTCTACCACCAATCGATTGTTTACATAGGTTTTGGTTATCAAATTTTTTTTATGAACACCCGATATCATATAGTGTGTGTGTGTGTGTGTGTGTGTGTAAACACACACACACACACACACACACTCGTAATACTCCTTTGAGGATGAATTAGGTATAATAAAGATAAAATATAACAACAGTCACAACCATAATCATCGGCATAATTATTACAAACACCATTTAGATACAATTCGTATTTTTATCAACTGGTTAATAGTTTGTAAATAATTTAAGTATTCTTCAAAATGTCACTTGGCTGTAAGCATGACACGGAATTAGTCTAATTTCCTTCAATTAATACAACACATTAATAGAAAGAGTAAATGAGTTTACGTATCTTGACTATAATTTAACATTTTTTGGTGAAACAGATTAACTTCTAAAATTAGAAAATACAATAAAACAATGGGAATAACCAACAAAATTATGAAGCCTTCACTAGTACAGCAAGAATACGTTTGTATAAAGCCTTAGCTAGACCTGTACTATGTTACGGAAGTGAAGCAATGACAATGAGAAGTACGGATATCAGTAGAATAACGGCCTGTGAAATGAAATGAGCAACACTAGGATAAAGTCGTTTGGACCACAAAAGAAATGATAATATCATGCAAGAACTTCAATTACAACCACCTCACAGATTATAAACAAGTACTAGCTGCTTTGGAAATAATAATAATAATAATAATAATAATAATAATAATAATAATAATAATAATGATTTATTTAACCTGGCAGAGTTAAGGCCACACTGCCTTCTCTAACACCATGACCAATGAATGACTCGGAATAGACTTCCAAAAGCCATGTTTCAATGCCGTCCACAAGGGAAGAGATCTTTAGGCCGTCCAAAAAAAAGGTGAACCGAGAATTACTCACTGAGACCATAACGTGCCTTAGGCCTTACACCAGTGATGTCAAAGCAAGCGCATTTTTCTGACCTTGACGTCGTGCGCGGGCAGCAAGCGCTAAGTATGGAAAGAGGAAGGGTTGTGTATATGAATAAGCAACCTGTTGGATTAAGAAAACATTGGTGCACAAACTTCAAACGGAACGTGAAATTTTATGTCGTTATTTTTATATGGCTTCTCTCTGTTTAATATTATCTATATTGTGTGTAAAACAAAAGTACTAACATTGATTTCTTAATATTGCACTTGTGTTTTAAATCTTAATAATATAATAGAGAGTTAAGAAGGAATATTCACTTAAATTCCATAGTAGTATAATATTATACTGTATTAAGTGGATGAAACACATCATTCATAAAGAAAGTGATATTCCAAAAAAAGAAATTGAGTATTACATGATAGGTTGGAATTTATATTGCTGGTATCTTTAGCCTTACAAAAGTAATCAATAAACTAATCAAAACAATATTACAGTACAAAGCAAAGTTACCTAGGTGCTGTATCTGTTTCAAGTGTAACTAATATTACATAACAAAATTCTTACCTCATTATGCTTTTGAGGTGATATTTGTGAGCAACTTCCTATCATCAGAATATTAAATTATTTTCTCTAAATCTGCTGAAGCTATAGAGCTGACATTTTTACAACACAGGGCACGTATCTTTTGCTTATGATGTAACAGTAGTTGCTTTGTTAATTCATTTCCTTACAAACAATTTTCATGCGAATATTTTCAAAATTTTCAATACACTATCTTCAGTAACACGTATATACGGTATATTATATTTACGAAAACATTCTGTAAGGCTACTAAATAAATAGGCCTATACCTGAAAATTTCACTTTTCTATACGAAAAGTTGAGAAAATATTTATTTTTAATAAAAAAATCACACTTGTGAAAAATGAGCATTAAAATTAAAACTTACATTCTTATAATGCACCTATACTTCTCAGGCAAATCTAAAAATTAACATGGATACAGTTTTAATAAGTTCTCTTCCCTTTATCTATTGAATCAGTGCTGGCCATCCCTGAATATAGCTCGACCAAGCGGCATATACCATCTCTTTCGTCTGCCTCTTTCCTTTCCGCTGTAAAGCGCTCAGGCTCTCCTGGGCTCTAAAGCGCGCACTTGCTCCTGTGGGCATCTATTGACATGCCTGCCTTATACAGTGACATCGAAAACTTTTTCCTTATATTTTTATTGTACCTTGTTTTTTTGACTAAGTATACCATGCAAGCTTTGCTTAATGGTAAGTTTTAGTTGCCATGATAATATTTTACACTGCATAGGTACAATTAGAATAGTTAAAAATGCAAGGAAAAAAGTTATTGATGTCACTTTACTTGTTTGGATGGTAATGATTCCTTCAATTAGCTTTCCCGTCACAGTTTCCAAATCTTTCACAAATAAATCAATATCCCGGAAAAGCATCACGGGACTCTTAACACACTATCGATTAAAAAAACTGTGAGTACTTATCGCTGTACAGTAAATTACATTTAAACTACATTAATCTCAGAGTTTTTATGGTTTTTGTCAACAAGTTACACAAAGTATAAGCGCCCAGTGAATTGAATGTAACTACAATTGTCTGTAAACCAACTGAAGAACAAAAGGTGTGTAGCGCACTTAAAAAGTATTAAGTCCTATAGTGATATGGTTTATGAATAGGCCTGTAGCTATGTAGTTGACTATTTTTTTTCCCTAAAGTGACGTAACGCTACTCTGTAATGTCAAGTGTCAATTATGGGCACTTGTCAAGTCATATAACCCCGGGAAATAAAATAGCCCAGTTAGATGAGGGCAATAGAAACAACCATTTATTCCACACAGTTTGCTGTTTTTGCCACTTTTAAGATTAAAGCTTCAAAACATAGAGTAAAACAAAAATAAAATGTCACTGTTTACTCTGCTTTTATGGTCTGGAACACATTTGAGTGCTTAATCATGTCAACAGAATGATTATGTGGAGATTGCAATAGAAATGACCGCTGCAAGTTCTATATTTAATTCTCAGGTCAAATACCTCGTGCGTCAATAAGAAGTAAATATTAGGTAAAGTTCACATAACATGAATGACACTTCCGTCTAGACTCTTGTCACTTTCTTCAACAACGGCTATATCCAGAATAGGTATATGTATAATTTAGCCTATTGTTGCAGTACAATTGAGATGTCGTGTAACACTTCAAGTAGCTCAATGCTAGGGCGTGGGCTTATCATTTCGCAAACATGAGTTCGAACCTCGGAGATGACTGGAATGATACTTGCGGTGGACAAGATCGCGGATGAGTGTTTCACCGGGATTGTTCTGTTTCTCTCAACAATATGCATTTCACTATTCCTATTCTCCTCAGGACTTTCTTATTAACGTATTAAAACAAATTTCAAAGAATGCGTGATTCCTTACGTCGAATGGCAGAGGAATTCATTGCCATGAATGGACGTCACATTGAGCATCTCCTATGAACAAGTGTTCAGATCTCAGAAAGTATGTGTAGTAGGACCCATGTTTATTAGACCTTATTTTCTTATTCTGATGCATACTATCACCACAGTCTACTATATACAGTCGCGAAGCTTGAGGTGTTTTTTTGCAAATCTCGTGATAAAGCGCTCCAAGCGGTTAGCAACTAGAAACAATAGACTGTCCATGGTCGACTTTGGACTGTGTCGTATTTCTATCGAGTGCTAGCTCGTTGCGTGTTTCACATTGATGCTTGTGAAATGTTCGTTATTGGTTATAATGAAAATGTTAATGGCTAAAATGTAATAATTGGAATAATAATATTATGGGACAAGGAGGAGACGTTTGTAGTGCTATAAACTATAGCAACAGTAAGCGAAAGAGGCCAGAGTTATCCTTTTTCCGATTTCCGAAAGATTCAGAAAGGTTCCTGGGTTTCCACAAGAATGCTGTGCAGAAACAAAACTGTTAATTTGAAGTTCTTTGTGACTGTTAGAATACATTATATCCTTAAATTTCACAATGAAATGTTTCAGTCTAACCGAAAGGACATTAGATACCGGTTAAAGTTCTGTCACTTAGGCTGCTAAATTTCCAGAGAAATAAAGGTTAGGTCTACTTTTTTTTCAGAGGATATATTTTTAATTGTAGCTATTAATTGTGTTATTATTTTTATGTGTTATTTTACTAAATACGTAGAAAAATTAAGTTTGTTTTAATTAAATTTATTGATCACGTTTTATTTTCACTTCTGGTGGGATTATTATTGCTTAGGCCTACTTTTTTCTTCAAAGGATATGCTTTTAATTATAGCTGTTAATTTTGTTATTTTTATTTGTTGCTTTACTAGAGACGTAGAAAAAGTCTGTTACAATAAAATTTATTGATTACGTTTTATTTCCAATTCTGGTGTGATTATTATTGCTTAACCTCATCCCACTTTGTTAACTATGTAAGCCTACACTACAAGTACCGGTACATGTAAGTTACTCCAATAATTCATATTTCCATTATTATTGTTGTAAAGAGAAATGCAAATTAATGTTTATTGGTTTCATAGTTAATTATCGCTATAATCCTGAATGAGTGAAGCTATTATAGTAAATTTCAGTTCGTTTTGCACAAACAAAAATTATATTAACTTATTTCTTGCAGGTATCTTCGAGTTTATGGTGGAATTTAACATACTTCATTAAAATAATAAATTAACTTTATGCATTTAATATTTCAATAATGGAAGGAAGGTGTTAATTTTTCCAAAGGAACACGACAACGAAAGTGTAACATATTTTGTCGGCTGCTAGGAGAGAGATCTGCGATGATGAGGCGATAGTAGCGATCCTAGTGGTGGGCAACTACCCATGTTTGCATTTTTACTACATATTGAGCTTCGCGACTGTATATAGTAGACTGTGCTATCACCTCCTAAAATATTGGATATTTTTTTAACACTCTGTATACATTGTACGACGCTAAACATGAACGATCATAAACAAGCGCCGTGCAGCGAGTAGGCTGTTCGGTGTAGGTTCTGCGTGCATAACTGTCCTAACGCGCACTGCTTGGTACTGTACATCAAGCGTTGGGAAGAAACCAAGCGTTTATAGTTTTCTTTTTTTCTTAGATTAGACGCGTCTAGGAGAAAACCTCAAGAGGCAAAACATACTCTGTTTTACACATTCTTTTATTATACGAAATCTGAAATAGCTAGGACGAAGAATATTCGACTGTGAGGAAATTTGCAAATATATATTTTGTCGGCCGAACGGAGACTTATGGAAGAGAAAGCCGAAGCACGGGTATTTTTATTTCCAACGTACTTTCACCTGAAAAATTCCCTGTTCGATCTTTGACATCGATTTGACAATGGCTTCTTGTAAGCATAGTTTGTACATTGACCGCACGTAGATATGTGTGACAGTGTTTATTTTCTTGTGCACAGAGAAGCCTCTAGATGTAGGGAACCACTCTGTCTGCAGATAATTCATACCAAATTAAATTAGATTTTCTCTCAAAGCTTCTTCGGAGGAAAATATAGCCTCCGGCGCATAAAATACTGCAGCAAAGATAGAAGAACGTTGTATGTAATGTCGTCTACAGAAAATCTATAATTGTTATGCTAGACATAGACATAGACATAGACATACAATATAGTAAAAGTGAATATAAAATATCCATAGAAAAATACAGTCCTATTAGAGTTAGCGAGCGATTGACAAATTAACTGAAACAAAAATCACAATTTTTTTAAACAATATTGAATAAAATTTTGGCTTTTATTTAACAGTTTTTGCGATAGAGGGCTATAATATTTCGTAGTTATTGACATATTTCGCACAATGAACCACATTTCCTTGAATATGGTATTTCGGGCAAGCATCTACAAAGGTAAATGTAACAAAGAAAGAAGATAATTGTAGAAAATTTCACTCATAGCGCTATTACCAAAAAAAGCGTTCTCTACTAATAAGTGAATCATTTATTGTAAAAACACCACAATCGACATTTTTTACAAGATGCGTTTTTTGTGGATTTTGATTGCCAGCATGAATGCACATCTTTTGATATAAAAACCTGTATCTAGCATGACTGTAACATGTAAAAAATTGGACAAGAAATATCCATTTATTGTAAAAACCCTATAACTAACATCACATATGGTGTTTTTCGAATAAATTAGTCTGCCACAATAGCTGACAGCAGCACTGTCGCACCCAACAGCTGATTCCAGTCACAGCCGGATCAGTGTTTTGTTCTGTCTATTGCTGATTAAGTGTTGGCCTTACTATTATTGCTGTTTTGAGTATTTTCTTACAAGATGGTTAGTTGAAGTGATGAAAATGTTGCTAATGAGGATTATTGAGTACTCGTCTAAGTTCAAGGTAAAACGAGTCACAGCTAATGATGTGGTTAACTTGAAAGCTTTGTGGCGAAAATTTTATAAGCTATCTAGCATGTCTGATTCATCTTATGGCCATGGTGTACCAAAGGATAAAAGGTACATTTTAAAATTTCGAAGCTGAATGAGTTTTTTCACTGCAATGATCAAAAAGGAAAGTTCTTTGTAAAGAGTTCATTGTCAGCATTGACCGGCAGAAGTATTCACCATTCGAATTCCTGAGAAAAGTGTTTGTGCTGAAAATTTACCGTTTGAACTGCCAATAGATCTAGCTTATAACAGCTCGATGCTACCAATCAATGTTAAAGAAAAGGAGGACCTCAAGAAATTTTGCAGTACATACCGGATGAAGTGAAAGGATTCTACACTGAACTGTACACTTGGCCTACCACCAACAAAGATAGTAATGACAGTGGAAGCGAAGACTAGAAAAATAATAAGTCTTGATCAGAAAAATGTCTGTTGCAACAGAGAAAATTTAATTTTTTGTAATTTTATACTGTAGTTTTTAAATAGAGTATGAAGTTTGTTCATACTTACTTTCATTCACTCTGATACTTGGAAAAAAGCAATTTTTTGCTTAGTTTCAGTTTGTTTGTTTGTTTGTTTGAAAACCCCATAACATCCTAATTAATTTAATTTTTTGGGAGACCTTATATAATGAAACACACTAATGATGAATAAACCTCATATTTAGCAACTAATATCACTTGTTAAATACATTTTGACAATAAAAATAAAAGTAATGAAACTAAACAGTTTTTATTGGTTTCCCAAAAGTTTTGTTTTTGTCACTTGTTGGGTTTTAGAAATAAATGATTCAAGTATATTGGCTGATATCAGTTTCCCGAGGCTTATTTACTTATTCTGTTAAAATTATTAATTTCAATTTCTACGTGTTAAATGGAATATTGTAGGCCTATATTACAGTAGAGGGTTTTTTCTTTCCCCTCACCATTTCTGTCTCCTTACCAGGTTTTTTTCCTTCTTCCGCCTCTTTAATCCACTCAGCGGTGGCCGTCGTTTCCCACATCGTCATTTTCGCTTGCGTTTCACGCCACATATTGACGTCGCAACGTATCAGCAGTCAAATTCACAACCACTATCGAGACTTGGAGGTATCTGCCAGAGCTTTACCTGGAGCCCGAATCCATTTTACTATCCGATATTGACTTGGGAAGACAGCAGACACGCTATCTGCGACATCGGCAATGTATGTGGACAGCTAGAATACAATGACGTGGTGGAAAAGTCGAAACTCGGCTTGTTCAGTCACTCTGGTCACGTAATGCTGCAAACCCTGAGATATATCCTTCCCTCTTGTCAACAGTTGAATAGCAATGCTCGCGTGTTATTCCCGGGAGGGGTGACTTGTTGGTGGGTGGCGGGCGATTCTAGATAGCCACGACCAACGATATTCTTCAGGCGATACCTCGCTCTGCTGGACATGGTATGTATTCTTATACAAGTTTTATACTGTGACTCAACATACAAGTCGCACATGTGAGCCACAATTGCATTTAGACATATTCGACGTACATCAAGTTACACCTTCACTCAAGTTGTAGCGATTCGATTACATATCCAGGGGACCAGGATTGAATTCCCGACAAGGAAGTTTAAATAGTACAGGGGCATCACTTTATTTTACTAACATTTTTAACATTAACCTGGCTATAATCGGAAACACTGTTACCCCCCTTCCAATACAGGAGTTTGGAGTTGCAGTGCAATATGTAAACAAATCATTTTACTAGCTATAGGAGGAGAGAAAAGTAGTGTATCCATTTATGTTACAGGGAAATATAGTATTACGATTTTTAGTTTGGTCATTTCTTTACAGTATTTTATCAAAAAAAAAAAACAGAAAAGTAACAATTTTTTTCACAAACTCAAGTCTTCAGGCGGTTATATACATCTTTATTCAGCATATTACTAACCTAATTTATTCCTGAGAATTTTGTGAGCACTTCCGTAAGAAAACCCAATTTCTACAGCTAACTTCTTGACCGACTTATTAGGACCTCGCTGCATACTTTCTCTAGCATTTTCTACAGCATCTTCTGTCACCTTTGTTGGCCATCTACTAGATTAACGACATTTCTACGAAGATATTCAGTAATGATATAATCAGGAAATTGTGAAAAAGAAAAGAAAAACTGTTGTTCACATTCGGTTATATTGTAATATTCCAGTTTCCGTCATCGTTCTTCACAGCTACAAACAGTAAAACAAAACTCTTGTTTAAATAATGCTGTTAAGTACCGTACCATATTATAGGGTACCGTACTTTCTGTAACTCTAATCTTCACTTGTGCTCAGTCCACACAGATAAATTCAGTTATGCTACACACCATACCTGTGTGAAAATAAACTTCAATAGTATAAGCTTTTTCTTCTATAGAAAATGCAACATATTTCTGAAACACACTGTACTCTGTACTGTTTATTTCACTGCTAGCAACAGCGGCCGTAAGTTTGTGTGACTGACGTTAGCAAGGACATTAGTGAAAGGGGTGGGAGTCAAGTACATTTAGAAACGCAGGTACAATAAAAATTGAAGTAAAAATAAAATGATGTCCCTGTATTTACGTATAAAAGAGGCTGGGTGCGTTTCTCTTGCCTACAGTTCCTCAGATCTTAACGATTTTCAAAATTTTTCGATTTCCAGATCATTTGAACTCCACAAAAATTGCTGCTCCTCTCCAGTAGGTTACCAAGGAAGAATTTTAGACCGCGATGTAACTTTCATAATTGCGTGTATGTATTTTTAAGGAACATTATTTTAATTGGTTGGCAAGGAAGTGCATGAAAATGAGAATATTATGTGTGAATGAGTGTTGGGAAAATAAACTGTTAATATGAAGTGGCCACTGGTTCACAGAGACTAACATAATTATTAATGGAATAAACTTCATTATTTCATTAATAGTAATTATAGTATTACTATTTACGAATTTCTTATGCAAGTTTCATAATTTTATATGCTGAACCAAAATGAAATATTCAATTCTATAATAATGTAAATACATATGATTGGATAATGGTACTGCTGATTCTAGAATTAATAATGCAGTTTGGGTCATATAATTGTGGGGTGTACAAATCATAAGGAGCTATGTGCTAAAACCAATAGGCCTATTCTGAAATTGAATTGAAATGTGTCTATTTCAGTGACATACTATTCGGGTACAAGGAGAAAACGATCAATGTTACATTTAATTTAATCATATACTTTGTCTTTTCGGAATTTACTTCCAAACCTATCTCTTTAATTGCTTCAAGTAAAATTCCCACGTTTTCCCTATAGTTTGTGGATTTTCTCCTAACATATTCACTCATCCGCATAAACAAGCAGCTGATGTAACTCTCGTGTAGAAAGAGTCACTTTTAAAAAATTGATAGGACTATTTTAGTTATTCTGTGGGATGTTTACGTGATCAGTTATTTATTGAATATGTTTGTTATTTGTGTTATATGTAGAGGCCTGCGTTTGGTTACCTAAAGCCTCCGAGCAACGAGCAACAGTGTAGGTATTTACGAAGTATAGCACAGCGTACACATTTCAGGTCTGCTGTTCAGCAAACCATAAAACAAAGTTAGACAGTTGGAAATTAGTGCTCCAATAGAATAATTTGGAGCACTTCATTAGGAAAGAAGGAAACGTATTTGATTAGAAAGAAGGAGATTTTTTTTCTTTTCAACAATTAAAATGTTTACAGCCACTCGTAATGTGTAAAGATTCGTAAAGCAAGTAAATAAATGTGTTTTTATTGTGATTTATTTCATTAATATAATTTCCATCATTAATTTATAGACGTGTACATACATAGGCTGTGTCCAGTTACAACGTTCACATGTAAAACAAATAGGCCTATTCATAAATAATTTCTATGGTCTGACATTAGAAACGGTGATATGAGTATATGCAGACAAAAACAACCCACAAAAATTTATAAATGAATAGAAGTTGAAACACCAGAGCCGAAATATATTACATTTCAATATTAACTCAGTTTTAATTGTGAATATTCAAATTTTAATCCTCTCAATAAATTATCATATTAGATCTTACATTAAATAAAATATTAAAAGATTTTGGGATGGAAATTTCAGCACAAAAATCAAAAGTAATGGCATTTTTAGGACAAGACCCAGTCAGAAGTAAGATAATACACAATAACCAATGCCTCGAACAAGTGCAAAATTTCAATTATCTGGGTTGTGAAATATCTTATCAAAATGAAAAAGATGTGAACAAGAAAATTACCAAATTTACACAAATTCTAGGAATAATAAACAATGCATTAAAAGCTAAATTAGTACAAAAATCTACAAGAATAAAAATATATAATACACTAGCGTTACCC
This sequence comes from Periplaneta americana, assembly GCF_040183065.1. Classification (NCBI taxonomy): domain Eukaryota; kingdom Metazoa; phylum Arthropoda; class Insecta; order Blattodea; family Blattidae; genus Periplaneta; species Periplaneta americana. The sequence goes on from NC_091125.1 coordinate 25,151,750, forward strand.
ACCCTTTTATACGGAAGCGAGATTTGGTCATTAAAGAAAAAAGACGTGAACAGAATCAAAGCAACGGAAATGAAATTTTTGAGGACAGCAGGATATACTCTTTTAGACCGAAAAAGGAATGAAGAAATTTTAGAACAATTCGAAGTAGAGTCAGTAGAAGAAAAAATCAGCAGATACAAATTCAATTGGCCAGATCATGTAAGAAGAATGGAAAATTCAAGAATCCCAAAAATTATGATGCAGTATAAACCTAGAGGACATCGTCGACCAGGAAGACCTTTAAGAAGACTGCTAGATGGGGCCGAAACAGGTCTACAGAGGCCTAATTCGTGAAGGATGATGATGATGATTTACTTCTAAACTTATTTCGATTTGATAAAATATATGTATTTATTTTAAAAAGTGCAATTTAAATATTCACCACTCTGTAAATAGACGAAAAATAATGAGTATTGTCTTTTACTTTTTGGATGAAAAATGTAATGTGAAACAAAAAAAAGTTGGCCTATATAGAATCTGGATGTGTTTTTCTTATTGCGAGAATAATGTTCTGTTGTCCATAATATGGTTTTAAATAAATATTTTGTTTGTTATTAAATACACATAGGGGAGAGTCGGGTAGTATCGGACATCGGGTAATATCGGACAGTGCGTTTCTTTTATCTACCACCTTATGGTATTATCTGAATGACATGGTTACGTTTCTCTATGCGACATCATAGAAACGTAACCATGTCAATCAGGTACTATTATCGTGTGGTAGAGGAAAGAAACTCACTGTCCGATATTACCCGATGTCCGATACTACCCGACTCTCCCCTAATAGTATATTTTGTACGTAGTAACTTAGTATTCTCATTGTTCAGTACCTATACTGCCCTATACGTATAAAGAGATATAAATACACGAAATGGAGTGGGGAGACGAATCAGAACTCTCCTTTGTAAGCGAAGCGAAACTATAATGATCCATGTGCATCGAACTTGTACTCGAAGTAACCAAATGCAGGAATATAGTTTTAATATGTTATTTTATGACGCTTTATCAACATCGTAGGTTATTTATCGTATAAGATAAAGGTGATAATTCCGGTGGAATGAATCCGGGGTCCAGCACCGAAAGTTAGCCAGCATTTGCTCATATTACGTTGAGGGAAAACCCCGGAAAAAAACCTCAACTTGGTAACTTGCCCCGACCAGGAATCGAACCCGGACCACCTGGTTTCGCGGCCAGACGCGCTAACCGTTACTCCGAATGTGTGGACAGGAGTATAGTTACATGTGATGTTTTGTATTATTTGTTACAAGATTACAGCTTGTTTTCTTATTCTCAGACATTCCTCTTTCATTTCTGATTATTTTTCGAGTTATGTTATTATCGGAGTTCAGAATAAGTTTGTTAAAGTGTAGATTTTTTGGCTCTTAAAATGTATGCCTTTTGTGTGATATTTCAGAGTATTTATTGTATTGAACTTTAAATATGGATCATTACTATTTCTACTTTGAATATATTGGGTTCCCACAGTTTTACATAAGGATTTTGTGCCTTGTGTAATACATTAGTTTTTATATTTTTCAGAATTTTTATATTTTATAGGGGAACTGGATTTAAATATATTTAAAAACGCATTTTATTTACTATTCATATCATCGTTATCTTGTAATGATTACCAGGTTTAATTTTTTAGCTTAGATTCGAAGTCCTTTAAAGATTCTTCATTTTGCTCACCCAGCATCATGATAAATTTGAAGAGCTATGATAGGTAGCGAAATCCGTTTTCGAAAACCAACTGCAACGTCTTAGGGGATCGTCGTTCAGACCACACGAGGTCAGGTGGGCCCTCCTGGTTTTAAGTAAGAGGATGCTGTTTTGTTTTTCGTTCTCTCTCAAGAAAGCAATGATATCACTATAATATCATTGTATAGGAGAGTGTGTTCTACCGTCCAAGTACAAAGCGTTAAAAGCAATCTGACGTTTGAGGTCTTGAGTAGCAAAATATCACAGAAGACTAAATAAGTGCTCTGCAGTGAGTAATCCAGTATGAATATAGTGTTTACTATACGTGTTATTTTATTCAACAGTTTTTTGACTCTTTCTGTTTCTTAGTAAGCTGTAAGTAGGTAATCAGAATCACATTTCTCACTAGATTATTCTTTTCCTTTTCGACAGTAAAGGCTCATTCACAATGAAAATTAAATATAACGTAAGCGTTAACTTAAGAATGTAAATGTTACGGTAAAATCAAGAAATCATACCATCATTCACGATGGCAACATAAACATAACAGCAAACATACTTGGTAACCATGGAAACATAACAACGACGCCATTTCCTCATATTGACCTATACTTCAGCGCTCCACGATTGTGTTCTGTTTGCAAATCACGTAAGCATAAGCATGAAAGTTTGGAGTTTGCAAACTTTCATGTTAACGTCTTACGGTAATGTTAATGTTAGTGTTTATGTGAATCATTGTGAATGATCCCATTTGGTAGCCTGGCTGCAAACTTCTGTGTTTATGTTACGGTTATGTTTAATTTTCATTGTGAATGGGCCTTAACTCTAGGTGTTAAGTTCGTTATATTAGCAAACTGAACCTGTCTAGAAGTCCTGGGCACAATGGGGAAGTGGAACGGAACTCTGAAACCCTCTCTTATGTCCTTTCCGTTTACACTTCCTTGTCCACACCTGTGGAGTAACAGTCAGCGCGTCTAGCCGCGAAACCAGGTGGCTCGGGTTCGAATCCCAGTCGGGGCAAGTTATCTGGTTGAGGTTTTTTTTTCGGGGTTTTCCCTCAAGCCAATACGAGCAAATGTTGGGTAACTTTCGGTGTTGGACCCCGGACTCATTTCACCGACATTATCACCTTCATATCATTCAGACGCTAAATAGCCTAGATGTTGATACAGCGTCGTAAAATAACCCAATAAAATAAAAAAATACACTGCCTTATAAACAAACATACTGTTCTCCAACCAGGAGATAAACCGTGAAAGGAATGTGCTTACTATTGCGTCATCTATTGGAGCGAAGTAGATAGATAATATTATCGTTATAACGTCAGTTTAAAAACCATGCGCTCTCCTGCATATGCTATTTCCTGTATGGAGGGATTAAAAGACCAGGAGATTAACAGTGATCTAATTTTGTAACTAGGGTAGTATAAATATGTGTATCAATGTTATCGTTTGTGCTGTGAGAGCTAGCCAATAGAGATACGAGTACCCACGTGTGTGACCTTATGACATCAACATTCATTCATAGCATTACCCCGCTGCGTCTCGTTCTCCAGAGACTTTCTCGTGGTTGGAGTACAGTACAGTGGACAGTGTCCATCAGTGATGAATGTCAGGCGATCAGCGAGAGCGAAAGTTCGGAAAAGCTACGATGCAATCCGTCACTGAGCAGTGCTTAACTACCGGTCGACTTGTCTCAGCCGGGGAAGGTGGAGTGAGGAGTTAAGGGGAAATCTGTAGGACTCATTTTTACTAATAGCTCCAAGCCTGTATTTTAACAGGTTCTAGAGAGTCAGCTGAACAATAACATTTTCTGGTGACGGTGGTAACTTTAGACAATTATTCGTATATCCTTCCTTGGTTTACTTACACATGCAATCTAATGACTTTAAGCAGTGTTGATGTTAACGTATTGCCTTGAAATTCCTGTCTCTAGGAACGGAATTAGGGTGATCGTCGATGTTGTTTTTGTGTAACATAGGGCGCAAAATAAACTCACCATACTACATCCCGTGTTCGTCGCGCATTGTACACCCGCTAACAAATGCGACAGCTTTAGAGTAAGCTTTAATTTAGTTGAATAGAGCTAATTACGCCATTGTGAGGTTTTTGCGAAGGAGCAACGTGTTCAAAATTCTTTAGTCTATACTCTATATTCAGACATTAGTCACCAATACGGAACAAAGAAAGGATTTATAGAACAGAAGGCATTTGTTTTGCGCCATTTGGGAGAAGGGGAGAATGAGGTCACTTCCATTACTTAGGATAGAGTGTCATGACCTCTTTTTACTAGTTCCTCTTGAATACGATCCCACTTTCACAGAATATCTCCAATGGTTGGAATCGTTTTTAACAGTGAGACACAATGAACGACCTTACTTCGCGCCATTATGTAATCACCTGTCTCGTTTCATTGCTGCTTCTTCGTCGCTCTGTAATATGTTCTAACGTCCGTACTTTATTAAACAAAACAATAGAGGCACCGAACTTATCACAAAGCAGAATGAACTTAATGCTAGAGTATAACCACAATAAGACAATACAGTCTCGAAATAAATCGAAAATTAAGTAGATTATTGATTGAATGCTATGTTGCACTCAAAGTGTAATACTATACATTTCAGTCAGTTCTCTCGAAGTTTTGCAGAAAATTGAAATTGTGTATAAAATTTCATAATAGTTCTTAGTATGCTAGACATATTTTCTTAGATGTTAATGATTATGTCAATGCTGCTACTACTACAGAGAGAGGCAGCGAAGAGTTACCGCACTATGCAGAGAACGTCGGGGAACAGATTTCCCGCAATCCATTGCTCGACTCACCGGTAAACTGTAGCAGTGCGGGCGTGCGTTGAGATTCATTACGCTAGGCCTAAATTATTAGTTAAGTGTTAACTAATGAATGAAGTTGAAAACTGATGTAGATCTTACCTTTCATCAAAGCAGCTGTTGAAGATGATGCCCAGCGTTCTCGATACAAACGTTGCATCGTGTTAAAAATTCCGAAACACTCGTTTTTTCTCCTCCTCTGAAATTTCAGATATCACTTATATGATTTCATTCTCCAGGGCTTGAAGAGTATGTGGAATTTTCTTGTACGCTTTCTGTTTTAACCTTTCTCATTATGGAACAAAATTATTCCCAACTAGTCCACACCTGTGGAGTAACGGTTAGCACGACTGGCCGCGAAATCAGGTGGCCCGGGTTCGATTCTCGGTTGGGGCAAGTTACCTGGCTGAGGTTTTTTTCGGGGTTTTCCCTCAACCCAATATGAGCAAATGCTGGGTAACTTTCGGTGCTGGACCCCGGATTCATTTCACCGGTATTATCACCTTCATCTCATTCAGATGCTAAATAACCTTAGATGATGATAAAGCGTCGTAAAATAACCTATTAAAATAAAAAATAAATTATACACAACTTTTACTGCATGGGATCCATTTTGGACCCAGTCCTTATTTATTTGATATGAAAGTCAAATACCAAGTTTTGCATTACATTGCTTATTTATATTAAACATTATCAATTTTGGGCTCGTCATGAGCAATACCACATTTTTCAGTGCTACCAACTTTGACATTTCATATCAGTTCTAGTCTTCATTGCACTTAGTGCACTGGATTACAATTCTCTTTATGGAATGACATTTGCATGCCCGCAGTTAACTTTTTCACACCTAAATTCTGTCTTCTTGTCTGGTATTCTGGGATACATGTGACAACGACGCCTTTTTCTTCCCCCTTGATAGATTGGCGTGATTACTGTAGAGATGTTCTGATTCACGATAGCTTCCATTGCTACACGAATTGGCTTCTTGAGGTTGCAATTCGAAGTCCATTCTATAACATATCGTCGCACCACTTGGTCTCCCAGTTCCAACAAGAAATGCCGTCGACGATGTCGCACCTTATTCTTCCAATCTTATTGCTTCAAGAACAAAAGTATGAGTGCATTTATACAAATTATGTTCACCATGTCTGAATGCCACACGTCGTGTACTCTCTTGACTGTTTGTCGACCACAAGTACGCCACGAAGGAATACTGCCGTCAATATAACTATAAAAGGCAATAAACAGCTTGAGATCTATCAACAATGTGTTCCGCAGCTGTGTAAAGTCAATTTTTGTGAATAGTAGCTTCGTCAGTTATTTCGGTATGAGGTACAGATGTTTTAATAGTATTTCTGTAAGTGGGAAGAGAGAATTATGTTCAATATATATTTATCTTAGTGCAATTAAGGCATAGAAACATAACACAAGGTAGGGGGTTAAAGATTTCAAGAATATTGAAAAAAAAAAAAAAAACGTACCGGTAGCTGTGGGGTCCAGAATGAACACTCAACTCGTCAACTAAACATTCTGTACGCTTCGACGCACCGATCTCCACGACTCGGAAATTTTATGCCAAACTTTCATGTTAACGTCTTACGGTAATGTTTATGTCAATGCTTATGTGAATCATTGTGAATGATCCCATTTGGTAGCCTGGGCGCAAACTTCTGTGTTTATGTTACGGTTATGTTTAATTTTCATTGTGAATGGGCCTTTACATTTCTGCTTTTCTTCCCTTCTATACCTATAGTCCCGACGCTGTTATTTCCGGCGTGACTTCGCCTCTTTGCTTACGTCTTAGAAAGTGAAGGCTCTATAAAGTCTAGGTAGGTAGTATCGTTCGCCATTTTTGTTCTTTCGTAGCCGAGCTACCAGACGAAGGATCTATTTGCCACACCGTTAAACATTATCATGTCGTAGCTCCTATAATAATAAATCAAACGCACTGAAATTCAGCAAATAATTGAGCGTCAAATAACGTCCTCGTGTCCTTTCTGCGAACGCAAACGAAAGAGCCAAAATGGCGGGTGACTATATTAAGTATTTATCGAGCCTTAGGAAATCTTAACGTCTTCAAGACGCACACTTTTAAATGTAGCCGACCTGCAACGTGATTGGCTGCCGGAAATTAGAGCGACGGGACTATAATTCCCGCCCTATACAAGAACCAATCAGATTCACTGATGGCGGCTGCCACCACCTCTGCAAGCTGATGGAACCGGCGCAACACCGGCGGAGCATCAATGACGTCATCGTTGAAATTCGGAACACCGTGATGCCATCAGATTGCTCAGCGCTGAAATTCGGAATACGCTCATAGTTGTGGTGGTGATGGTGTTGGTAGTAACAGTGAGATAAATAGCTACTTGTAATACTTATCGAAGACACGAAAAGTTTAAAGAATACAGTGCCAGAAAAAGGCAACATTTCATTAATATACATTATGTTTAGAGTAAGATGGATTAAAGGATATAAATGACAACAATGAATAGTCTTTGCCAACATCAACTTTTCTGTAGGATTTCCTAAGAGTCCGTGAACGAAAATGATATTTATTGTGATGATAATAAGTGATAATCATGTTAATAATATTTTCTTCGAATAACTACAGTAGGCTACAATACTGTCATATCTATCGTTACAAAATAAAACATAGCTTATGCTGAATTCTTCAGTATGCAATTTGAAACGTATTTTATTTTGAACTATTCAGATGGAACAAAAAAGGGACGAATGGACAGTATGTCTGCAGATTAATTATTTGGCTTACACCGGATCATTTGTGAAAAGAGATGGAGAATACTAGGATGATGACAGACGGAGAACAGCTTCCAAACTCTTGAAGGCGGATGTAGCATAACTCAACCATCCTCACATCCTTGAGTTGCCTATATTAGGTAAACCTTAACAACTTTTTTTTTGTTTATGCATAATAGGCCCAAACACTAAACTCACGTACTCATACAATATATATTCAAAGCTTTCATTAGCTAAGCTTGCTGAAGTCGGGATAACGTTCGCAATTATTGCACAACCCGCTCCACATTTGCCCCTTGGCACCCTTTCATTACAAATGAGAGTAATTTTACGTAACCATTATATCGTTTTTTAATTTATTTGTTACGAATACTTTGTTCCTTGGCAGTGAAGCTGCTAACGAATAACAAGCTCAACTAATGCTTGTCTGGCTTGCCTCTTGAGTTCATTTCCAATTCATTTTTGTCTCTTAATTCCTTGGTAATAACCCAAGCCTCTACTAATATTTTAAACTCGTTCAAATTGTGTAGAATTTTAGTTAAACTTGAAGAAAATAAATATTATAATTTATATAATAAAATGTTAAATATCCATATAGGCCTATGTGTTTATTAGCGGCTCGTTCATATGTTCAAACAATAGGGCCTATAGTTACCTCGAAATAAGTCTTTTTGAGAGTCTGGTAATTAACCGTGTTTGCCATTAGATACGATATTCACTACTTAAGATCTGAATATCAGTATTTTTTAAATTATGTTTTTCGGAAAGATGGTAATGTAGAAATGTAAGGGGTCCTTTGACGTAGGCTGTATTTGTAAGTAAATTAGTGCCGGAATTGTATCGTATTTGTGGTGAACAAAGCCAGGTTCCTGGAGATTTTTTCGAAGTCCATCGGTTCCCTCCGTCACTTGCATTTCATTATACACCTTCAGTTTCATTTTCATCATCATCATTTGAGTAGCTATTATTCCGCTAAAACTGTGCGGCGTGATGTACAGAGTTGTTATCGGTTTGGTTTACCGAAGTATCGGCGCGCAGTTCCTCGGCGAGGACTGCGGTTGCGGCCGCCAGAATTAGTACCGTAACAGCGCAATTAAGGTATAACACGATTACATTGTAATAGATGCTAAAAATTTTAACCTTTTGTACCACAGAAGTGGAATATCGCATAAATATATTTTCGTTCATTTTCCCTAGTTCTTCCACTAAAATTATTGGAAACTCATCGTTACCTTTCAGTTTGTGAAGTGCATGTGATTTGTAGGCCTGAGAAATATATGCCGTTATACTACCAGTGCGCTTCGTGCACCTCTAACTTTAAGTACGTCTCAGAGTTGGGATGAGTAAACGCAGTGTCTTTCCTTCGTTTGAACTCATGCTTATCATCACGGTAAGAAAGTTTTCAGCATTTGAGTGGACGAAAGCCGCCCTTTTGACTTCGAAACACAACTAAAGTATCTGCTAAAGAAAAATTTAAAGACATTTGCTTTGGTAAATAAAAGTTGCACTATTTTAAAGACATTTTATTTTCTGTCTGTAGAAAATACACCTAATGTAACATTGACAAGTACCAGTCTTTTTATTTCAATATGTTAATACGACGGTGTATTTCGTTTTTGTTTTACATAATTTTTCATTTCATATACTGTTGCAGTAAATAACAAACCACATTTTAAAAATTTCAAAGAAGAATGATTGCCTGTTGCTAGAAAACACAGCCTTACATCTAGAAAAACTTCGTTCCACTTCTGCAGAAACAATGAGGACGTATTTGAAATATTTTTACAGAAGCATTATCTATCTCAAAATCTGTATCATTATTATAAATTTCCTCATTTGAAATTGTCACAGAATTTTACATAGAGCTAAATATCCATAATATTTATCAGTATTTTTTTTCACCATGTTTGCTACATTATTTTCCATTTCGTGTTCCAATTATTCAGTTTCGTCACAATATCATTGACTACATGTTATTTCCTGTCTCTAGCCAATACACCTAATATAACATTGACAAGTATCAGCTTTATTATTTCACTACTTTAATATGATAGAGTATTACGTTTTTGTTTCATATTTTGTTGCAGTGAATAACAAACCACATACTCAAATTTTCAAAGGAGAATGATTACCTATTGATGAAAACACAGCTCTATATCTAGAGAAACTTCGTTTCACGTGTGCAGAATCAATGGGAGCATATTTGAAATATTTCACAGAAGCAGTATTTATCTCAAAATCTGTATCATTATTATAAATTTCCTCATTTGAAATTAAGTCACAAATTTCGTCCTCGGCATATTGCTATTAGACTCGCAGAAATGGATCACCTTCTTTTGGAGCATGCAGTGAGGCATATTGAAAAGGCTTAAGATATAATAAGCCTGTTTCGTTTCTTGCGGATGATACACACACATCAGTCTGCCGAGCTAAATTTTTTTAGCGATTTTTAGGCGAAATTCCAGAACAGCGTCACTGTCATCTGATCTATCCTCTGTTAAAACTGATTTGATTCTAGGACGTCTTTTGTTTAACACCGACCTTGTGTCCTTAAATTTATTCACAAACTCATGTACTGCCTGCCTCGTCGGCGGTCGAGTATTCGGAAATTCTACAGTAAACTCTGTACAGATCTGACTTGCGAGATTTCTTGATTTGATTCCCTGTAGAGACTGTGGTATGTGCTTTGTATTGTGTTTGTTTTGAGTTGTCTAAAATTATGAATTTAAATCTTATCATACGACTGGTAAGTCCCACTTATTATTGAATGTCTAAATTTTGCTCATTAAGCTCAATGATTGGGCTTGCTATGGACGAACGATCAGAATTCTCTTAGGTAATGTCTTGTAACCTAGGAATTGTGTTTAGTTCAACCAGGACGAATAGAAGGAATAGTGTACGCACTCAGCGAGTTTACACGGGTCCGCCGCAACGCGGCGCTTCTATCGCGAAACTCCTGACTTGGAGGAAGTTCACAGTTCTTGTTACGCTAAATGTAGTCCTTTTTAAAAGCAAATTCCTACCATTTAACCCGTCTATTCGTAACTTTAGGAATACCTGCATAGTCCCTTATTCATAATTAATAGCCTTCTCTCAGTTGACACTATTATGAACGTTCGTAACAGAAAATACAGTGGAATCTGAAACGCTATGAAAGCGATAAGATCAGTGTTTAACAAGTTGCGAATTCAGGGAAAGAAAACTCTACAAAATGTTAAATAAAACCAGAGTTAAAAGATATTTTACGTGCTTGTAAATTAATTAAATCACTCACCATATGAATGATTAATTGCCTGCTACCTTCGAGAGTTTGCGAGATGACTTGGCAGATTTACGAGCTTGCAATTCTCTTCGGATTTCCTTTGTCCTGAAGAAGAATCGGCACTTTAAGTAGTAGTAAACCAATTTAGGAATAATATCCCTGATGTGTTCTCTGCAACAACCTGCTCCCGAAGACTGGATCGTAAGAGCGTCAATAGTGTCAAGACAGTCATAGAAGATATCACCCCACATTGCACTCGCTGAGCTAATCTTTTCTTTAATTTTCATTTCTGTTTGAAGAAGTATGTCGTACACAGCTTGGGAGGGATGGGTTAAAAAACTGACGTTCATACCGGATCCGTAGTCCTTGATTTGGGTGAGAGCTGCACAATGTTTAGACATATTACTTTTCTGTCGAAGGGACTGGACACAGAGAGTACACGCAATAAACTTAGAGGAATGATTTACGACATAACCTGGCACATGATACACTAAACATCTGTCAATCAACACGGCAGAAGTGGTTTTTACTAACTAGGGCACAGCACTTTCCCAGCCTTGACCATGCATTTCTTCACAAAGAACAATTTTTTCTTTTATACAAGTTTCTACAGACTTCTTAATTGCCTTGTTACGTAATTCCGCATTTCGCGCTAATGTTCGCATTTGGTTCACAAAAGATGTGAATAGTTTATCACTTTTCGGTTCACAGTTTCCTGCAATGTTAAGGACCTGCTTTGCAGGGACATAAATACATTGTAATAAATGCATATAGAGAAAATCTATCGTCGAAGGATGGTCATCTGAACTGAGTGAACGTAAAATTCCGAAGTGACGTTCCAAGAGGTCTTGGGTGAGTTTCCCTGTTAGGACATATTTGTATCCTTTGCTCCAGAGCCATTCACTCATTTCTAAGGTACTCTGCAAGGTTACTACTAAAGACTCCATTGTTATACCAGAAGCAAATGTGTTGGTTGTAGTTCTGAGACATTGAAGAAAATCAATAAGGAGTTTGTGGTTAGAAGAGACTTTATAAAGAGCCTTAGCAGGAGTGTGTGAATTTAATGCGTCGGCAATGCAGTTTAGATGCCTTGTAAATTCTTCAGTGTCCTCACTGCCCTCGAAACCCGATGACCCTACTTCACGATAAAATTTGAGACCTTTGGCGACACTGTCACTGAAGAGTTGGAACGCAAGTCTGGCATTCATTCTCTGAAAGGACGAAGGATCTAGATGAGCTGTTGTCAACTTGGGACAAACCCTAAGACCGGCACATCCAGATAAAAATGTTATGTTTTATTTAACGACGCTCGCAGAGGTTATATCAGCGTCGCCGGATGTGCCGGAATTTTGTCCCGCAGGAGTTCTTTTACATGCCAGTAAATCTACTGACATGAGCCTGTCGCATTTAAGCACACTTAAATGCCATCGACCTGGCCCGGGATCGAACCCGCAACCTTGGGCATAGAAGGCCAGCGCTATACCAACTTGCCAACCAGGTCGACATCCAGATAAATCTTCCTCAAAGAGTGTCCTATAAAAACTGAAATTGATGTTTTTCTCCTTGTAAGAGAGTTCGACTGTATCATGGAAATAATTTCTTATGCATTTCAATATGTGCACAAAATCTGAGAATGCCCATATCTTCCTTTTTTCGTCGGACGGATTAGGAATATAGCATTGTGCTGGAAATTTTTTTCCATTGATTTCTAAAGATTTCCAGGCCTTTTATTTGTTTGACTGCCACCACAAGTGAAACCGACTACTCTCGCCCCACTGCTTCTAATTGTAATATAATTGAATAAGAATTTTAACAAGAATATCACCTGGAGTAGCGTTTCTGCTAGCGTAAATAGCAATTGGTTGAATCCAATCTTGCATAATTGGCACAAACATAAATACTAGTGCATGATGGGTAATTGCTTCTTTTGGACATCAGTCGTGAGATCTCCGAAATCAACAAATCCGTCCACTTGAATTTCTTCTCTGAGTTTGACCTCATCGAATATTACCACACCGTAACGTTTATTTTCATCTATTTCATCTTTATAGAAATCTGAAATAGCACTCAAGGAACGTGGATTTACACCATATGGACACTTAAGTCCTAGGCAAAGTTTTCTTAAATGCTTTTGTGAGGGAAGAGGCAGCAAGTCATGTCGCAAACAATGCCTGTACCCTTTTGGTGATTTTATTCTAAACAGCAAACTCTCCAAAATAAAGTCAGCACTATATCTCATTCCAGGGATTTTTGAGTCCACATTTCTTTATCATTGTATCTATAAACATTTTTTGCTTCTTACTAAGGAATTTACTATCTCTATCCTCAATTTTTTTTTACATTTTAACTGCTTTTCTATTAAACAAATTCTGGCTTTCGCCGAGGACAGACTGATTTTAGCCTTTGTGTACCTTCGATTCAAAGTTGCTTCTTCAAATGTAATATTTTATCAACATGACAACTATCTTGAATTTGAATCTTATTATCTTTATTACTGCTAGACTGACCTTGAACGTCAATTTGATCCGCTGTTATTGTTGGATCTCCATTATAAATGTCTGCATTCTTCTTTCTTTTTTTCCCTGCGGGTTCACCATTCTTCTGTCTCGTGGGTGATTTCCGATGGTTTACCTGACTTGATAAATATTTCGGTAAATTATGGAAAATGTGAGGCACAGCATCTGGTTTTAATTTCCAACGCACTCGCGGTATTTATGCCTTTTGACCTTTAATAATGAAACAGTCCGATTTTGTAATCATATCTTCGGAAAAATGCAAATCACAAATACGGTTATTTACCGAAAGTTGCCTATCTTTCCGCGGAATCGCTCTGGCCCATTTCCCAAACTCATCTTTTTCTTTGGGAGGTGAAAAAAAAGTCTTTTGTCACTATTTCTACCGTATCCCGATCTACAACCCGGAGCAAAACAGTACGGAATTTTTGCAATTATTTTGTAAATCACCACACAATATTCTTTTGTCACTGGTTAATTCAAAGCACAACAAATTGAAGACTTCTACACAACCCCAAACAACAAAGCATACTAACAACCCTAGCAACTATCACCATTAAACGCGCCAGAAATTGTATTGTCGAGGGGTCTGACCTCAGACAAACGATGGAATATAGCGATCGAAGCGCCACTAGTTCTCAGGTCCGCCACCGAGAATGAGAGAACATAGGAGTGCGTACACTATTCCTTCTATTCGTCCTGGTTCAACTAATCCTTTCACGTTTAAAAATACTACATTTCTATGAAAATTCCTTTGGGTAATATCATTACATAGTCACCGGTGTAGCTCAGTCAGTTAAGGCACTTGTCTGCCGATCTGGAGTTGCGTTCGGGCGCGGATTCGATTCCAGCTTGGGCTAATTACCTGGTTGGGTTTTTTCCGAGGTTTTCCCCAACCGTAAGGCAAATGTCTGGTAATCTATGGCGAATCTTCGGCCTTATTTCGCTAAATATCATCTTGCTATCACCAATCCCATCGACGTTAAGGGGAATTGGACGTTATCGCATGCAAAGTAATGGTAAAAATAGCCTATCTTCAAGCACTCATAAATGTAATACTATTTATCACAGCTCTTTCATTTTTAGTGATATATGTATACACATTAAGCTTTAAATGAAAGAATGGTTAATCTAGTGTAAATCTTACCCTTAAATTAATTTTTGAATTTAAACATATTTCTTATATACATTCACTACATACCTGTGATTAGGTGCACTCTATTCACTTATCATAGCACACATGGAATTAAAATTTTGGCCACTTACTGCTAATAGATACTAAAACATACCCTACTAAAATTATTAAAATATCTGTAATATTATGGGCATACGGCTTATACTAATCTTAAATTGTTTTTAAATTTATTGACCGTGATGATTTCTATAAGTCCTATGCCCATAATATTACAGATACATGGATAATTTTAGTGGGGTATGTTTTAGTATCTATTAGCAGTAAGTGGTCAAATTTTCAATTTAATATGTGCTATAATAAGTGAATAGAGTGTACCTAATCACAGACATGTAGTGAATTTATAAAAAAAATGGTGCTTAATTAAAAAAAAATTAATTTAAGGATAAAGATTTACTCTAGAGTAACCATTCTTTTTCATTTTAAAGCTTAATATGTATACATATATCACTAAAAAAATGAAAATGAAAGAGCTGTGATAAATAGTATTATATTTATTACTGCTTCAAGAGAGGCTATTTTTACCATTACTTTGCATGCGATAATGACCAACTCCCCTTAAATAACCTCGTAGTTGATACAGTATCATTAAATAGCCTAGTAAAAAATATATCATTACATTATGTTCTACGCGTAGAGCGACAAGCAAGTGGTTCTTTAAATTTCTGTTTAAATTTTTAATGTCACACAAGTCTTAGGATTATGATGTTG
Source organism: Periplaneta americana (assembly GCF_040183065.1). Classification (NCBI taxonomy): domain Eukaryota; kingdom Metazoa; phylum Arthropoda; class Insecta; order Blattodea; family Blattidae; genus Periplaneta; species Periplaneta americana. Next base: position 25,166,753 of record NC_091125.1, read on the forward strand.
CATTTTAATTACATCTCGTATGAGAATTTGCTTTCATATGACATCTCGTATGAGAATATGCTTTCATTCGCAGTAATTAATGAAGTTACGGCTCGTTTTCTTGGTATTGCCGATTCATGTACGAAGGCCATAAATAAGGCAAATAAAATTTACGAGATACACACGAAATAAATATTATATAGTGAATCTAATATTAGCTTACTAAACTACGTGGGTGTTAGCCAAGTCTGTTTCGCCTTGCGAAGCGTAACAAGTTCCGCATACGAGTCGGGGATTATCGCCCATAAATTCAACTGTCCTTGATCGGAACAAAGGCGCTCTTAAAGCCAGCAATGTACGAACGAGTATCGTGAACTATTTCACATGCCTTCGCATTCTAACAGGTCAAAAGTATCATGACAATTAGCTAAAGTTGTCAACAGAATGCAGATTTATGACACACTTATTCTTCTTCCATGTGAAGAATGAAATACTTGTCAGTTCTAAAGTAGGGGTTTAGTACTTCACACCATTTCAAAATTTTGTAAGTTGAATATAAGAGAGTTTTTGCGTTTGCATAGAATAAAAGTTCTATTTCCATCCAGGTGAGCGAAGTATTTCCTTTCTTATACAGGATGTTTAATCTTTATATTGGGTTTTCCCTTACGTTAATTCACGGGTGCTCGTGTAAAGGGGGTTAAGTATGAATTGGCTAAACTAGAATAAGTTTAGATTTGAACTATCCACAATAAATTACTTTTCTCTTGCGTTAAAGGGGTTAAGTACCTACTACTTCCATCTATGATGCAGTTACAGCGCTCCATATTTTGTGACAAAGGTATCTTGTTCAGTACCAAAGGAGAGAATTTTACATACCTTACAATTTGTCTTAATCCCCTTTACACGAATACCTGCGATTTTTTTTTCCTTAATGTCGTGCTTTCTTTTGCAATGTTTATCCTTGAATTGTGTTATTACTTAACATTGTGTTTTTTCCTTCATATTACATTTTCATATATATTGTTTTACAACACTATTATATTTAATAAGTAATTATTTCATTCATTCATTCATTCATTCATTCATTCATTCATTCATTCATTCATTACTTTGTTCGTTCGGTCCTTCTTTCATTCGCTTAAGGGGATGAGCTACTGAATTTTCCAATTTCTACATTTTAAGAGATAATGCATTGAAATTTTAACAGCCTATTATGATCATTATTGTGAATTAATCAGGAAAATTTCAATGATCTAAGTCAATAAATAACTCTTTTAAAAATAAAATTTGAAAATAACACGTTTATTTTTGGAAACCGTTTTTTGGAATCTAAAACAAGAGTTTTCTATTAAAAGCCATTTGTAAGTAAGTATGTATGTATTTAGGTCTATTCATTTATTTACTTCATTTATTTACTTATTTATTTATTTTTATATTTATTTACTTATCTATTTACTTATATTTATTTATTTCAATGTATCAATAAGTTTTTTTTTATATTTTCTTTCGCTACCCTGTTTTTCTGTGCAATTTCCGAAGATAGAATTCGAGAACTAACTCAGCTGCGAGGGGAGGGGGGAACTTTGATCCTATTCTACAGATTACTGTGATTTTTAAAGATATTGAATGGCTTCCAACATCTAATACGAAAGTTTCTGTAGAATTTACATGTGTTATTATTTCCAGTTGCTAAAAGTTTTACAAATAAAAATTAGCTATTCATTCATTGTCTTCACGACTGCTGCACTGCCTTCTTTCGAGCAGGATTTGTTTTTTATTGAACTGTCCGAAGACAGGTTTGAAAATCATAAGTGACAACAATAATGCATCACTCATGAGGCAAATAACCCAGAGGATAATGGGGTAGGGTGGCCAGTTCTTTTCCCCCTCCGTTGTATATATCGCAGACTAGTAACATATTACATTAATCAGATTTCAGGTGTATCTACAAATAATTGTTCTTGCTCTGATTCATATCGTGAAGTGAGATGTAGACCTACTGCCTGATAGATAGAGCAGGACTAACACATACTAAAACGTATGACATGCTGTAATTGAAAAATATTGTCTGAAATACGTTTTCATAATCCTCGTAGCGTTTGTAAGAACTTATGTAATTCCATTATAAATTTTCCGTTGACAGAAAACGCTATTTTTCATTTCATTTATCATAGGTTATTCCATAGATCCTACATTAACATTAATGCTTTAAGATATGGAATAAGTCAAAATTTTACAAGATCACACATTTTTTGGCGAGATGAAGTGAGTTGAGGCCAAGGATTCACCATACATTACCTGACATTTGCCTTATGTTTGGTGAAAACCTCGGAAAAACCTAACCAGGTAATCAGACCAAACGGGGTTCTAACCCAAACCCGAGCGCAGCTCTGGATCAGCAAGCTAGCGAGTCTGCCGACTGAGCTACGTTGGTGACTCTACAAAAAATATATACAGTACATATCAATCTGATGATTCAAATTACAAACATAAACAATTATTCATCAGCTGAGCTATAAAATACAACACATAGGACGTAAGTTAATTCAATTTGAAAACATAAACAATTCAATTAGTTAAGCTGTACAAAAATTGGTAATACCAGAATATTCGAATAGTAATGACAACATAGTTACTGTCTCACATTAAATTTATTTAGGTCATTCTTGGCATTACAAACTTCATGTCAATAATACGTTGCCAAATACTTGGGATACTCCATCTGCAGCATCATTTCTGATTGATCTAAAGCATTTTGTTTATCAGCTCTTGATTGAAAGTGAATGCCTCACTTCCACCCATCTTGCAATACTTCATTATGGTAGGACCTCTCCCATTAGCTTCTTTTAATACCCTAAAGCACCGAGTTGCATTTTTTTCACTTGCAAATTTTATTTTTATGAAGCATCTTTTTTCATGCCTAGTGAACATTTTTAGGGCGGTATTACTTAATAAAAATCAGAAACAGTCCCTGTATTCACTAAATATGGTTACTTAAAAACTTTTAATAGTCCATATTTATGCAACAATCGCTCCTCTATTACGTACTAAAAGATTCCGATGCTCACCGTTAGGAGCGTTGATTTACAGTATTGTTGTCATTACTTACTGAATGCAAATTAGGCCTACGTCAATTTACAAGCATAAATCATGATCTGTGGTGTTTAAGACATGATAACTCCAAAAAAACTGTTTTGAAATACAAGCATTTTTATTTTCACTTTTCCTATATAAATCATAATTCTACTTTACATACAAATGTGAATGAAAATAACATAAGATTAGATAGAGATATCACGGCTATGCCAAAAGAAAGATGAATGTTTTTTTATATAAGGCTGCACTTTCAGCTAAAAAGAGGACATTTTTGGAGTTATCATCTGACCAAATACCACAGGATTCATTAGTTGAGTTATACAGATTACTAATCAATTTATTATACAATTCATCAGCGAAGCTATACAAAAATATACATCATTATTCATTGTTTGATACATTCTAAACAAGGACAATAGCAAACACGCAGACATAATTTACTGGAACAGATACCTAGACGACATACTAATACTATACAAAGGAAACAAAAGGCAGATTGAAAACCTACATAAACACATAAACAAAATATATTCTGAACTACATTACACACTACAAATAGAAAACAACAAATCCATAAATTTCTTACACATCACCATAACAGAAACAGACAACAAACTTATGTTCAAAATATACAGGAAACCCACTACCACGGTAACATACATACACAACACCTCCAATCACCCCACACAACACAAACACGCAGCATTTCGATCCAAGATATACAGACTCATCAATATTTCTATGAGCCAACAAGACTAAAAAGAAGAAATACACACCATCAAATACACAGCACAGGAAAGTGCATACAACATAATAGACAACATCTAAGAAAACGACTGCACGTAAACAAGAAACACAACACAAACACAAGAACAAAACAAATACATCACACTAACATATGAAAACAAGAACACATATAAGATTGCATCATCATTCAAGAAACTAAAATACAGCATTGCATACAGAACACAGAACATACTACAAAAACTTCTTAACACACAGACAACAGACACAAACAATTGCAACGTAACAGGTGTATACAAACTACGTTGCAATAATTGCAACGACTTCTACATTGGACAGACTGGAAGGTGATTTCAAACACGTTATAAGGAAGATATCACAGTCATAACCAAACTGCACAACAATTCAACCTACACAGAACACATCACAAACTCCAATAACAACTACAGCAACATAGACACTGACATAAAAATACTACATTTCTAACCAAAAAACCAGAAACTTAATACCCTAAAACAATATGAAATTTATGAACATAGAAAAACACACCCACATCACATTCTGAATACTCAGCTGAATTTCAAAACACACCCTTTTCGACACAATCATGAACACACCTCACAACAACAGGAAACCAGAAAACAGCGCTGGATCTTCATTAGGCTTCAGACAATGAAGGATACCACTTCGAAACTAGTCAGTCAGGTAAACTGCAAAAGTTAACACAGTAAATATATCATAAAGTTATTAAAAACATATACAATACACAGTAAACAGATTAATTCAATTTACAATCATAATAGTTTAGTAGAGCTATAAAATTGTACAATTCATATAAAGTAGATCAAACTATCGGTATATAATAAAGATTTAAATCGATTGTTCATTATTTTTACGATTTGTCGGAAGAAATTTCTTTGGAATAAGACAGTAAAGAGCCATTCCCACAAGAAAAGAATGCTCTTATATATTTGGAGTTCCAGTAATTAAAACTGAAGATACAGTGCTGGGATCTTGCATTTTGACTGACGTGGGCAGGGTGTGGCGAAAGGCGTGTACATGTTCACACATAGCTCGAAGGCCCATATCCGTGATGGATGAAGCCGTCCAATGAGATTGAGAACATGGTCTCCTCTCGACTAATCTTACGAGGAACCATATTATTCCCAGCTTCCAAATAAATAGGATTTATATGAATGATTAAATATTTGTGTGCGTGTGTGGACGGAGATCCTACTAGCCCCATTCATTATAATCTGGCGAGTTGGATGCAGTACTTGTTGTTAGTAAGTCAGTGGATCACTCACTTTCTACACAAGGACGTTGTGGCCGTTTGCTAGTCGGCCGAAACAAAAGAAGAGGGAAACTGGGTTTAGCCCTACTCTCTATACGTAGGTGTCCAGTCACGATCCTGTTCATAATTGCATCAGTGTTAGCAATTGTATTTTCGACATGTTGTATAGCCGAGAGTTATTCTACTACCGCTTTCGTTAATGTAAACCCTGATGAAAATATATTAAGTGTGAAGATTAATGATAATAGAAATTGTAAATGTTATACCGCCCGTGCCTAAATAAAACATCTTTGCTGAGAATTATGGAACAATGCAGATGGGCAGAATGAATGAACACAGCATTTGGATTGAAATATTTAACAAATATCCTATCTCATAACATAAAAATTGATTGTTACACAGGCTACCAAAGCACCTTGCAGGTTCCAACTTCAACTGTTGTGTATCATAAAATTCGAGAAAGTAACTTGCAAACATAGATAATTTTACTACTGTATTAAACAATACTTTACGGAAAAATAAGGAAAGTTTTCTAGTTCTTCTTCACTCATTAAAGTATTAGACTTGAAGCTTGTTCTGGTTTGACATTCAGTCCCTCCAACTTTCCTCGGCCTTCTCAGATCTCTTCTTCCCTTTGATCTGTAGTTCAGGATTCCTCTAGGGATACGGTTGCAATCAATTGTGTACCTACAGTAAAAGATTAATCCATTGTTCTCTGTAATAATGAATCTTTCCTTCCAAAGAAAATACATTCCATTCACTTCTAATATATTCATTTTTAATTTTGTCTCATTTAGTGCAACCTTTAACCGAACTTCAAGAACTTCATTTCAGTATCAATGTTTAATATTTGAGGAGAAAAATTCACTCCGGTGCCGAGGATCGAACTCGGATCCTTGGTTCTGCGTACCAAGCGCTCTGACCACTGAGCTACGCCGAATTCAACCCACAGCGCCGGATCGAAAATTCCTCCTTCAATGTTTCCCTTTGTGGCCTGACTCCAAGTTAGGCATGTATGTTGACGTATATGTCCAATGTCATTATATTAGGAGCGCACTCAGCTGAGTGACTTGTTTGGCCGGGATTCCGCAGTTAAATGCACAGTAATCTGCACAGACATATGTACTGCAGCTATGAGATTATTATGTAGGACAAATTAATAAATCTATAATATTAATTTCAGTAGCCTACAATTTTTTTTACTATTATTCGTCACGGTCCACGTCACTGATCTATATAATAGAATTGGTATTGCTGTGACTATAAAACTAGATTTGAGCTTTCTTCCTAGTTTTACATTTTAATATTCTATTTACCGTGCAACATATTTGTTCAAAGAATGGAATTTTATTTTTGCTTTCATTTGTATGTTTGTAAGTGACCTAACACCCCAAATACCGATATTAAAAATTCATGGCCTATTCTATAGGAGTATAATTTAAAAATATTTTTATTCTGATATTATGTTTATCTTGAAAAGCCATTGTCTTCGTTTTTCTACTGATATTTTAAAATTATTTTTGTCATTTATGTTTTGTAATAATACATTGATTTCTGTAGTTCATTTACATTTTTATTTATTAAAACCTGGAGTATCAGCAAACAGCATCATCGTAGTAATGGTGGTGGTGGTGGTGGTAGTGGTGGTGGTGGTGGTGGTAGTAAGAAAGTAACTGGCCATTCTACCCTATTATCTCCTGGCCTAGTTGCCTCATAAGTGATCCCTTCTTTGTATCATTTGTGAGGTTCAGACCTGTCTTCGGACAGTAGACTAAACAATAATAATAATGATAATAATAATAATAATAATAATAATAATAATAATAATAATAATAATAATAATAATAATAATAATAATAGGAGCTGGTTGTGAAACTTGGACTCATTTTGAGAGAGGAACAGAGGCTAAGAGTGTTAGAGATTAAGGTGCTTAGGAAAATACAATATTTGGAACTAAGAGGATGAAGTTACATAAGAATGGAGCCAGTTACACAACGCAGAACTGGACGCATTGTATTCTTCACCTGTTATAATTAGGAATTTTAAATCCAGGCGTTTGAGATGGGCAGGGCTTGTAGCATGTATGGACGAATCCAGAAATGCATATAGAGTGTTAGTTGGAAGGCCGGAAGGAAAAAGACCTTCGGAGAGGCCGAGACGTAGATGCCAGAATAATATAAAAATGGATTTAAGGGTGGTAGGATCTGATGGTAGGGACTGGATTAATCTTGCTCAGGATAGGGACCGATGGCGGGCTTGTGTGAGGGCAGCAATGAACCTCGGAATTCCTTAAAAGCCATTTGTAAGTAAGTAAGTAAATAGGCTAATAATAATAGGAGGAAACTCAATTCCTCCAATAGACCTATTATTCTATCTATCGATATATTACTAATATATCTAGTTTTAATGATGATTGTTGCATTGTTAATTAGTAATCTATGAGAGTAGCTGACCTTAATTTAGGATTTTCATGTATCCTGGCATTATAGTTTTCACCCTGTTCTTTGTTCTTTGACTTGCAACTGCACTCTTACACTCTTGGATAAGTTTTTACTATATTAAAATTTTTAAATTTAAAATACATATTACACAATTAAGAATTTCATCTGAAGGTAGAGTTCGAAATATTCACACACGTGTAACCATATATTTTAGGCCTACAGTAGGGCCTATATCTACGTCTTTGTAATGGAAATATGTAGACCTATATAAAACAAAATAAAACATATATAAAAAACAACGTTTTTGGCACATTTATGTTAAAATAGTTGAATTTGTCAAACGATATATGTAACCATGTCCTGACATACTGGGCAGGGTTTATTGATTTTTCGTGTTAATTCATTTTAGAAGTATGCAGGGAAGTAGGGCTAGTGAAAAACTGAATACCCAGAATCAGATATGCTATAGAAATGATTGAAAAGTGGGTACGTTATAACTGAGAAGTGAAATGTGGGTACGTTATAACTGAGAAGTGAAATGTGGGTCAGGTCCACGTACTTTGGCCACTGAATGGACCCATTTTATACCTGCGCGCGAAATGGCACAGAAACATTTCCTGAAATCCTCTACATGCTCAGAGTTCTTTCATCACGTGCCGTATATCTACTACACGGGCCTCCCATATTTAATTCCTTCCCGCAGGAAGTTATGCCATAGACTGATACCTTTAAACTCTTCCATCCTCGGCAGCATTTGAAACCGCCAACTTTGAATGCAAAAGCTAGCATGGTACCCGTAGGACTATCGAGGGCGACCTAAGAAAGTGGGATCCTGAAGACTAGCAGAAGTGGAGAGAAAGGTATAAATTAGTGCAGAGAGTTGCTTAACTCAACGCAAATTTGTTAAGTAATTACTTGAATTTTGAAGTAGAATTTTAAACAGAAAAATAATTTTATTTTAGGCTTTAGTAAAAATCACACAACAGAAAGGACAAAAAAAAAAAAAATAAAATAAAATTTCTGAAATCAAACCAAAGTTCCAGAACAAAAAAAAAATTTTTAAATATAGTTCTGCACAGTTTCAGTAATGCATTTGTTGACACAACTGTACTAAAATTTGCTGCACCAATGCCTTTCTTTCTAACTGCCAAGGAATGGATGAACTTATGTTGTAAATTATCGAATAATTTTAACAACGTTGTTCAGCTGAACTGTTGCATCACATAGCTGATCTTTCGTTTTAACCCCAGTAAATGGCGTAGCTTGTTTCTATAAACCCCTCTTCATATAATCTCATAAGAAAAAATCAGAGAATCTTGAAGCAATTCCTCTATCTCTTCTTCTTGGAAACTCTTGTCAAGGAATGTATGAATTTATGTTGTAAATTATCGAATAATGCTAGCAACGTATCTTTATATTTATTTGTTGTTGTACACCTGCTGTCCAGAATGTGCAGATACGGAAAGCAAAGGAAACGTCCTTGTCTATCATCCATTTTCCTAGAGCAGTCTGGTAGTTATTCTATTGACAACGATTTTTCGGACAGGCACCTAAAGAAGGAGAGGGAGAAGAAGAAGAAGAAGAAGAAGAAGAAGAAGAAGAAAAAGAAGAAGAGGAAGCATTCGAATTTCTTTTTATACACATATGTACATTTTATTCTTGACCTAATACTAGAAAGACTACACGATTAAACGAGACATTCTCTTAACCCTTAAATTGGGAAAACTTCATTTCTCACACTAGTTTATTTTACGCAAAATCGTGAAGCGTTCCACATTTTTTTAGGATTTCTACTAAAGAAGAAAATGAATTAAATATAAATATTCATTTAGAATTGATTAGGAGGCCGATTATATTATTAAACCCTGGTTGGGATGGCTATCAACTATCTATCTATTGTACAAAAATATAAATAAATAAATCTTCCTCAACTTGGTGAGGTTGCCAAAGACAAAGAATGTTAAACAGTAACATTTAAAATGACATTAAAAATGTCTTACAAGAAATTTGTTTACAAGAAACTAAAATTTGCAGTAGATAATATTTCACATAATGAAAATTTATAAAAATACAGATAAAAAATGGACTGAGAAAATTCAACTGTAATTTGAATTGAAATACAAATCTCGACGTAAAATCTTTGGAGAACCCTTCAAAGCTATAATAGAAATTTCCTTAATTGTTATTGTTGGGACTTCAAATTTATGACAGAATGACACAAATTGGTTTGTTATGGTCCCTCTAGGGCCCACCATTAATCCGATGACTTCTATATCCCTGAGTTAATATGATGTTTTGTAATAAGGGATGGTGGGTTCATAAATTCTCCTTTTCTCTAGATTAACCTCCTCAGGTTTATTCTGATGCGTCTCGAATCTGATGGTCGGATCCAGAATATAACCTTTTGTCTCTCCAGGTTTAAATGATGTTATATCAATACGACGATGACTTCAGTATCCGCTATTCCATGGACTTCTTCATAGGTAGTGTAGCCATTGGTCTTAAGGCATGTTGCGATTACAGATCTGATTTTGTGACGTCTGCTGTTACGAAGAGTTTCGCCAAATGGGCATGAACCCAAGACATGAGCCAAAGTTTCAACCTCACTGTGACATCGCCTATAGTGGTTATTGTCTTGAGTTCTGCCTGGAATAGCAATTTTAATTTTCCTTCCAATTTTTTTTCTTTTGTTCTATTAAAATTACAGCATAGCCTAGTAACCTGTTGTATCCTAGGATACTTTGTGAGTTTAAGGGTTAATCTACCTGTAACTCAGATCATTAATTAATAAACAATGGACGAAAATCCGCCTCCTAGGTGGCGTTCAAACTCACTACTATGATAAGCCGTGTTCTTTAATCGGTTACCTTCTACCTGCGAGATTATTTAGGATTCATGAAATTGGTGAAAGCGAGAGAGTATATTGGTCAAATGAAACCGCAGATTCGATATGAGATTACAAGCATTCACCTTGCTATTGGAGAAAACTCGGAAAAGCCAGGCCATGTAAGCAGTCCAACTAGGATTCGAACGTAGTCTCGGATCACTAGTCCAGTTCGGTAACCCTAAACTACTGCAGTGGCTCTCCAAGCCTTCTAAATGTTGAAATTAAACCCGTATATTACGATATGTAACTTATTGGTTTCCATATCACAATATGTAGGCTTTTTTCCGTTTGAAGGAGGACATGTGCTTTGTTGTGCTTTACAGAGAAAACACTATCTTCAACCAAACTACTTTGTGTGTTATTGTACTGTGTTCGTTCAAGCTCTTTCTATGTATGTACCTACCTGTTCTGCTTTTTTGTATGTTATTGTAATCTGTTCATTCAAACTCTATGTATGTGTCTGATCTGTGTTTTTCTACACGTAATCAAAATGCACAGGCATAATTTATCCACATTGTCAGCAAATATTGTGATGTTCTTTGATCTATGTTCCATGCCATATATATATATATATATATATATATATATAATTTTTATCTTTTCTTTCACTCTTTGCTATAATTAACTATAAACCAATATTTCTACCGAATACCAAAAGAATTTATTTTAACATACATTCCAAAAATTCGTTAATTAAACTGTTGTACTCAACATTTCTATATTATTTAATTAAATCTCTGCTGTCATGATTGCATTGGAACCTTGCGCATAAAGCATAGGAAATGGGGGTTTCATAGATATATATTACTGTATATGGGCTCGATAATGCGGCACTCCTTTACTTCCAGTAAGTCGATGTTACAGGAGAGACTGGACTCGGGATATCCGCAGAGTGATATTTCTGGAGTACAAGATTGGAAGATGAGAGTTCTTCCCTATAATTCTTCTCCTTTTCTCAACTTCATAAAGTCTACTTAAATCCGTCAACACATCCCACTTCACACCAACTTTCCTTTCAGTTCATCCCATGTAATTTCTTAAAGAAACATGGCATAACGTGGCGGTAAGAAGATAGGTAGATATAATTAAACATGTGTAACATTAACAACGTCTCCTGATGCAGGCAGAAAATTACTGGAAGAGATTCTATTCCCCTATTGGGATGTACTGTACATGGTAGATCTGGTGTCTGTTTGGAAAGTGCCAAACCATCTCGTGATACCTCCGCGACTGTAAATCCATTCACTGAACTCTCGCAGTTCATTCGTTTCTATTACACGACTAGACATTACGCGCAATAGATTGTGTTATGTGTGTGTGGCATACAGCGTGATTCATAATTACCTGTACAAAATTTTTGTGGATATACTGTAAAGGTAAAATAAAACTAAAATGTTCTAACTTATACAACTTTTCGTGCAAATCCTTACTTTCAGAGTTATGATGCATATTGTCCTATCTTACTAGGCATAAAAAATATGGGCCAGTAAAGCCTTCGGATGTGTCACTTTCGCCTACATAGTGACTGCGGTAGATGTTTGTTATTCGTACACCTCACTACAGTTAATTTCGGCCTGAAAGGACTTTGTTTACTGAAAGTACGTATGTGTAGTTGTATGGCGCTGCTGCAGTTCCTACCGTCACCACGTCTTGTAAGTACACATTCATTCTGTCGTTAGTTCAGTAGGCTTCAGTTGTGTACGGTACGATAGATCGTGCAGAATCAGTTGCTTGGCCAGACAGAACACCTGACCTAAGTCCCCTTGACTTCTACCTTTGAGGCAGTGTGAAGGCCCTCGTTTATGCCACTCAAATTTCGAACGTAGCAGAACTACAGCAGCAAAATCAAAATTGCTATGAAACTGTTCGGAATGAGTTGAACGGAGTCTGTAAAATTCCAGATTGGCACATACATACAGTAAATAAAGTCCTATCAGGTTGGAATCAACTGTATTGGGTATACGAATAACAAACATCTAATTCAGTCGCTATGTAGGCTAACATGACACATTCGAAGACTTTACTGGTCCATGATTTTGATACCGTACCGGAAAAGGTAGGACATCCTGCATCATAACTCTAAAAGTAAGAATTTGCAGGAAAAGTTGTGTAGAACATTAATTATAGTTTTATTTCTACTCTATATTACACCCACAAAGTTTGAACAAGTATTTATGAATCACCTTACATATACACACTCACACTCACACACACACACACACACACACACACACACACACACACACACACACACACACACACACACACACGGTGAAAGTGAAATAACCCTGCAGATTGAAAGGGATGATAGGGTACACTTAAATAAATAGAAAACCTATATTACGTTTTGTGATTAAATGTACAGATGTAAGAGGTCAACGAACTCAGGTCTGTCTTCCTATGTGAACTATTTCCGATCCCCTCTTTGACTATAACGTTGCAATCTATTCTCATCGTTCAGTGGCTTGAAATTAGTGGTTTTTAAATTAAGTTTACCCGAAAGCCAGCCACGCTATTGTAATACGCCAGAGGGTTAAATGATTCTTTATTAGATTTTCTATAGATATGGACAAACATCACGATCCTAATATGGTATTACACTTCTTTGTTACATACAACACGAGCTATTCGCTGTGAAAATCTGCAGGGTTGGTTCACTTCTATCCTGTAATATATGTACGCATTTTTGATCAGCAGTCCGAAGACTAGTTGGAACCTCACCAATAAGACATCACTCATGAGGCAACTAAGCCAGGAGTTAATGGATAGGGATATATTTATTTTCTATTTTATAATTTTATACTCCAGTTTTCCTATTATGCGCCCTGGAAAATGACACTGCACTGGCCCGTAGTTGCGTTACGCGTTCTTCCCTATTCTTTCTACATTTATTTATTTTGCTGTTTCTTCTGTTCTTTCTTCATATTTATTTCTTTCTCTACTTTTCATTTCTCTATTTCTTCTTTTGTTGTTTCATTTCTCCTTTCTAGTTTCATTTCTTGATTTCTATATTTCTTCTTTTTATTTTTGGTGTTTTCTTCCTAAATTTCTTGACTGGTTTATTTCTTCTCCTCTCTTTTTATTTTTACTTTCTTCCTACATTCCTTCATTTCCCTATCTTCTTTTCTTCTTTTACTTATTCCTTTCTTTCTCCATTTCTTGATTGCTCTTTTTCTCCTTTTGTTTTTCAATTTTTCCCCTTCTTTCTCAAATTTCTGACTGTTCTATTTTTTTTCATTCCTTCTTTCTTGCTGAATTTTTTAATTTCTCTATTTCTTTTCTTATTTTCGGTGTTTTTCTTCCTCCTCTATGTCTTGATTCTCTATACTAATTTTTTATTTTGTGTTTCATTTCTTTCTCCATTTCCAGATTGCTCTATTTCTTCTTTTCTCTTTTCATTTTTGCTTTCTTTCTACATTTCCTGAGGTTTGAATTTGTTTTATCTATTGTTTTACAATTTTACTTTCTTTCTCTATTTCTCAATTTTTCTATTTATGGGGTAATTTGAAAGCCGAAGTATTTCGCACGAATCCACAAACATTAGAGGAATTCCAGGTAATTATTTATCATGAAATGAGAAGTATTTCGTTTGTTGAGTTTAGACGAGTGAGTGATAACATATTTTCGTGACATCAAGCTTGTACACTAGCGGAAGGACTACACTTTCAACATCTGTTGTAAGGTAGGTTTCATAATCGTTTTCTGTTTCCGCTGTTGTAGGGAGCATTTTTACCGACTGATGCTCGACCTATTGCCCAGGAGCCAGGTCCCGTGCTATGTCAGCCATATACAGGGTGTATCTAAATTGGTGTCAAATATTTCGGGGACGTGTTCCTAACATAAAAACAATTAAAAAAGTTAATAAGAACATGGGTCTGAAAACTATTCTTTAGGGAGTTATTAAAGGATTTGTTCCTTCATTAACCGCTGATTGTTTGATGATTTTTTGTTTGTTGGTATTTTGTAGAGCAAAGAAATCAGAAGAAAATGATTCTGTGAGTGAACAGAACGAAATGATTTGCATCATTTAATTGGTGATGTGCTTCTAGACGTCATCCAACGAATGTGTTTTAACATGATGCTGCTCCAGCTCATTTCAGTCTGATAGTTCGTAATTTTTTAATGATCGATTTCCCCAAAGATGTATTGGTCGAAGGGGATTCATTGCATGGCCTGCTCGATCGCCTGATTTGAATCCAATGGATTTCTTCGTCTGGTTTATGCGACTCCTGTACTTAATGTTGATATTCTGAGAGCGTATGCAAACTGGATTTCACGAAATACGAAACACTCCAGGAATTTTCAACAGAGTACGCCAGAGCATGTAACGCAGGTTTAGGGGACACATCGAAGCAGAAGGAAGCCACTTCGAGCAATTTTTGTAACATTAAATTTTGTCTTGTAACTCTGAAATAAATTATTTTGAGACCAATGTTCATATGAACTTTTTGTAATGTTTTGATGTTAGGAACACGTCCCTGAAATATTTGACACCGATTTAGATACACCCTGTATATAGACGCAGTAACATCTTATATACTGAGCGATTCAAATGATTTTCATATGCTTCTATAAAGTATCTATTAACATTAGGCCTACAAAAAACATGGTGTACGCCGATTGTCAACAAAACTTTCAATGGCGTCTTACAAATATTCAATGTGAGAATTCTGCGTTGCTAAGTATACATCAATCCAATACTCAGATTCTTTTTACAATCTCTGCAGTATAATTCTATTTATGGATAAAATCGCAACAATGAACCTTTGTCTTAACTGTTGAAAGTCTTGCAGCAAGTACGGAATAATTCACAAAAAAAAAACAACAACAACAAATAAGTGGCACGGAGGTAGGTCTGGGAACCTGGGAGACCGAGCATACTAGTTCAGTCATCTTCTATGGCAGTGATGTCAAAGCAAGCGCATTTTTCTGACCTTGACGTGGTGAGCGGGCATCAAGCGCCACTTACGGAAGGAGGAATAAGCAGCCTGTTTGGATTAAGAAAACAGTGGCGCACAAATTTGAAACGGAACGTGAAATTTTATGTCGTTATTTTTATATGGCTCCTTTCTATTTGATATTATCTATATTGTCTGCAAAATAAAAGTATTTACACCAACTTCTTGATATTGCAGTTGTGTTTTAAACGTTAATAACATAATAAAGAGTTAAGAAGGAATATTCACATAAATTCCATAATAACTACAACTATACTGTACTAAGTGAATGAAACACATCATTCATAAAGAAATTGATATCCCGAAAAAAAAAGAGAGAGAGAGAGAGACTGAGTATGCCATGATAAGTTGGAATTGATCTTGGTGGTATCTTTAGCCTTATAAATGTAATCAACGAACTAATCAAAACAATATTATAGTACAAAGCAAAGTTACGTAGGTACTGTATATGTTTTAAGTGTAACTAATATTACATAACAAAAATCTTATCGCATTATATTTTTAAGGTGATACTGGTGAGCAACATCCTATCATCAGAATATTAAATTATTTTCTCGAAACCTGCTGAAGCTATAGAGCTGATATTTTTATAACACATGGCACATATCTTTTGCTTATGATGTAACAGTAGTTGCTTTGTTAGTTCATTTTCTTACAAGCATTAATTTTCCATGCGAATATTTTCAAATTTGTAATACACTCTCTTCAGTAATACGTATTTACGGTATATTAGATTTACGACAACATTGATTCAGTACATGTAAGGGTAGCTACTAAATAAATAGGCCTATATCTGAAATGTTCACTTTTCTATAAAAGAAATTGAAAAAAAAATATTCCTTTTAAATAAAAAAATCAAACTTGTGAAAAATGAGCATTGAAATTAAAACTTACAAACCTACATTCTTATAATGCACTTATACTTCTCAGACATATTTAAAAATTAACATGGATACAGTTTTAATAAGTTCTTTTCCCTTTATCCATTGAATCAGTGCTGGCCATCACTGTATATAGCTCGACCAAGCTGCATATACTATCTCACTCGCCTGTCTCTTTCCTTTCCGCTGTAAAGCGCTCAGGCTCTCCTGAGCTCTAAAGCGCGCGCTTACTCCTATGGGCATCAATTGACATCACTGATCTATGGTTATGTAATAGCTATAAAGCGCCGCCGAAACTTACGTAAACACATCTCGTACGACTTCTGCTTCAGTAGATAGGTTTGGAAGAGGAAAATAGGTTGTTGAACTGTGTATCTAACCATCGTTAAAATAGGCATTTCTCTTTAAAGTTCAGACAGATGACTAACATATATTGACAATTTAAAGTGCCAGAAATTGTGTCGCCAGCGTAGTGCAAGATTTCATAAGGAAAACTCACGCATTGCGTCTGTGATCGGCTTAAAGCAAACCTAAGTTACTGGAATTCTTACCAAGCTGAGAAATTGTTATATGGAAAGTAGGGTGTTAGGCTTTCGCGACTCGATATATAGAAAGTAGTAGAGAACATTTTTAACAATTTGAAAGTTAAGAACTGGTTTGAGAAACTATACACGTGTTGGTCATTGTCGTCTCGTTAGCTATCCTTGCGTCATTCTGGTAGTATGACTAAGTATGTAATATTTGACTGACTGACACAATTAGCAGAATGGCTCCCATATCTGAGACAATTCTGCAAATTCGAAATTAAATATGTCAGACATTTCTTGTCTTTACATTAACATTGTATCATCTCCTTATCATGTAACAAAAGGGAAGCCCCCGAATGTGGTAACCGGCTGAAAAGATGTCGACGTGATTAAAGCTTGATTAGCTAACTACAAACCTTTACAACTAGAAGAAAAGATAGAAAGGGAAAGAAATAGAGACAGACAAAAAGAGTGGCAAACAGAATAGAAAAAAAGTTAAGGAGAGAAAAATAGACAGAGAAACAGTTGAGTTATAAATGTCCTTGCCGAGAAAAAGTTGAGGACAGCAAGAGAAAAACACAGACGAAGACATAAAAACAAATATAAGTTAGAGAGAGAATTAGAAAGACAAGATGAGAAAATAGTAATAAAGACAGATTGAGGGATATAAGGTGAGAAAGAGACAAAGAAAGAGAGACTGATAAGGGCATGAAGAGGCGAAGGTTTGAAGATTTGATAAAGTAATATTTTTACACAGTTGTGACTGGCACTCTAGATAAATACAGACATTGATTAATCACTAAATTAGCCTTTTGGGCTGCTTCGTGTTTCGTATATCCATCAGCAGTCTTCTGGCGTCCGTCATATCTAATGTGCTGTATACATTAGTAAGTTTCAAATTCCAACTTTGTATTCATTTCGAGAAAAAAATTCAGTTACTCAATTTAATACTAATTTAAACAGTATATTTAGTTATATTAACGACTTTCTATTATTAAATTGAAAACCAAGTAGTAAATTACCTTAGTTGACTAGTTTCGACTACACTGTTAGCCATCTTCTGAACTATTGAGGACCTTGCTTCTTCCGGTTTCTTCAATTGCTTTGCTGGAGGTGCGTTTGTGTTCGGTAGTTTGTACTGAAATTTAGTTATGTATTGAGGATATACTTCTAGACATCCAGAACAGACTAATATAGGGACGGAAATCAATACAAATGCCCAACTACTTTCTGTGGTCTGCCAATATGAAATTGAATAGGCTACAAAGTTGACAATCTACCGAACTATTGTAAAGCCGATTTTACCATATGGAGCTGAATAGTGGCAACTTACGGCAAGAGGTAAAGGGAAAATTAAAACCATTGAAATGGATTACTTGCGACGGTCATGCAGAAAGTCGCGATTTGAACGAATAGATGAGACAACTGGTTAACATAGAAAGTACAGTGATTGACGGCACGCTATTGAACAGCGATAGCGATATGATACGGTCATATGATGAGAATGAGGGGAGAATGATGGCCAAAAAGAGTTCTTCGATACACACCACTATATAATATAGAAGAGGGAGAGAAAGACCCAGAACATCATGGGAAGATGCAATTGAGGATTCAATGAACACCAGAGATATAGGCCCTGAAGACTGGTAAGATAAGAACAAGTGGCGGTTGAAATTCAGGATACGGCGAAGGCTATATATATATATATATATATATATATATATATATATATATATATATATATATATATATATAGTGTGTTGTGGGATTTAATCGATTAATCTAATCGATCAATTTCTGTTGTAAGATTAATCTATCAAAAATATTTAATGAAATAATCGAGTCTATTAAAATTAATCGGTTGTAGTTGATATTAATTATTATTTTGTTAGTACAAACTCATACTAAAAATTTCGACAATATTTCTCTCTCGGAAATTGCTTAATTAAAAGCGCAATAGTACTGTTATTTTCTAACTGTAAACCAGGCAGCGTAGGGAAAATCTTTGCACAAACACTTCAGAAACAGATGAAAATATGAGGACAGTGACCTAGTCACCTCTATTAAAAGTTGAAACACAATGCGAAACCCTTATTAAGTTTTATGGTTTTCCAAGAAACTTCAACCTTGCTGTCAGTTCATCTTCCTAGCATATGAAATATATACTTTTCTGGGATTCGTCCCCCTCATCTCTTATAAAATAGCCATGTCTACACTGTGTGCAAGTAAGAGCGTAACTACCTTCTTCTCTTTCTAAAATATTGTAATTCGATTACAATAGGAGCCAGTCTTCTATTTCGACCGCTGTAGTTTTGCAGTTTCTGTACTGAGTTTGTATATGAAGGTTGTGTGTTTAGTTTGATAAAGAAAAAAAAATAAGATTATTGTGGTTTGTGAAAAGTGTAAACTCCATTATGTCATATGAGAATTTGAGAGGTAAACTCTGTGAAACGTTTGGATTTAAATTGAACAATCGTGGAGAAATACCTGACAGAAAAAAAAAGTTTTTTTTCGTGTTTAGTGATGCAGGAAACATTGTTACTAAACGTAGAGCGGCACTTAATTCGGAGTATGTGAATGCACTCACATGTTTAAAATCATGGATGAAGCAATATTAACTAGATGAGTCTTCATACTTTTTGTTATTTATGTTTATCTAAAAAATTCCCGGAAAAATTGACACAATAAATTATAAGCCTCATTATAAATATGTTAGTAAGTAATTAAAATAGTTGTTTTGTAATATAACGATACAATGTATTCATATATACAGCATTTAGACTTATACTTATCACCGAACACAAGTTAAATTTAACAATAATTATGTATTACGCTATATTAAAACATTTTTTCAAATCGATCAAAACTCGATTAATCGATAGATTAATCGATTAAATTCAAATAGTTAATTGATTAAATATTTTGATCGATCAATAGCATTAATATATATATATATATATATATATATATATATATATATATATATATATATATATATATATATATATATATATATATATTGCGAATACGTTGTGAGTGTATTTTTGTGTACTCGTTTCTGTATATGTCGTACTGTTCTAGTGTATTGAATTTCTGTTTTTTGATTGAATATTAGAATTCCCATGTATGTTTCTATGTTGCTGTAGTTGTGCTTGGTATTTGTGATGTGATTTGCGTATGTTGAGGTGTTGTGTGATTTGTGCCTGTTGTATATTAATACTGACTTATAATTCAAGTCTATTTCAGCCAAATTTACTTCTATATGATTTATATTGTACCATTGTTTTACCATGTCTTCTCTTCTCTTTCATTCCAAAATTCTAACATCGTAGTCCACGCAATGAAGAGCAAGTCATTTTTTTTTATTTCCCATCTATCAGTTATAGTAGAAAACAAACTTGTTTGTAGCCAGTGTATATCATGTCTGTAACAGTAATTGAAGCAATTAATGTACAAATTAAACAGCATATTCTAACAAGAGTCTTGCTTTCCATGATAAAGCCTACAGTACATAAGAGCCTTCCACTGTTACAGTTGTGCGTTACCACTTCCCAGATAGGCGAGTCACGACTTAGAGACTTTCACTTTTATCTGCGGCATTCACGCGTTACATAACATAACACAATGCGTGTTCTTGATTTACAGTGTTCGACCTCGGTTCGATCCCAAGGCAAAGTAACCTGCGTTTTACAAAGCTTCATTGTTATTTCCCTTTCGCCAAGTTATTTGGGTTTCGACGGCTATTACTCCTTTGTTACACAGCTGGTCTAGAAAAAGGACACGCTAATTCCACCTCCGTCCAAAGAATGACAGTCAGTGGAAACATATGTTTGTATGAGGCTCTTTAGATCTGAGTGTAACATAGTTCACGCCGGAGAATAGGGTTCATATTCCTGTAAGATCCTGATGTTCAGATAACATATTTCAATTCCCCTTGTTACAACTGTAAAATTAGTGCATTATTTGCAATCGATATACAGAAATAAAACACTACGTTACGTTTTCTCCAAGAGGTCCAATAAGACAACATTCCTTAGATCAATTAACAGTAGGAATTCCTGGAGTTGTCGCAAAAACCTGAGTCTTCAGGTAGTTACTGCAGATGAGATTAGAGGCATAGATATTCTCGGTAGAAAGTCTCACCTTCCTCATATCCATTTTAATATTATCCTCGCATCTACGTCTCGCCTCCCAAAAGGTCTTTTTCCCTCCAGTCTCCCAACTATATGCATTTTTGGATTCGCCCATACGTGCTACATGTCCTGTCCGTCTCAAACGTCTGGATTTAATGTTCCTAATTATATCAGTGAAGAATTCAATGCGTGCAGTTCTACGTTGTGTACCTTTCTCCATTCTCCTGTAACTTCATCCCTCTTAGCCCCATATATTTTCCTAAGAACCTTATTCTCAAACACAGTTAACATCTGTTCCTCTCTCAAAGTGAGAGTCCAAGTTTCACAACCATACAGAACAAGTGTAAATCTTTTATAATTTCTAAGTTTCAGCTTTTGTGACAGCAGACTGGATGACAGAAGCTTCTCAACCGAATAATAACACGCATTTCCTATATTTATTCTGCGTTTAATTCATCCCGAGTATCATTTATATTTGAAGAGTTCGCGGGAAAAACGATGAATGTCACAGTTTTCTTAGGGTTGATGTCATTATCTAATTCAATGGATCACTGCAAAATTTAATGTTGTTCTTATGAAAAATGGTAAAAAGGAGAATTAGCACCACGAATACAATAATCCTTTCCTTTATTTTCTATAGAAACAGCACTACATCTCAGAGTTATAGACTCAATTAGATCATTATCTAATCCTTAACAAAACGTGACATTCATCGTTTTTTCCCGCGATCTCTTCATTTGTTACTGTTGCTCCAAGATATTTGAATTTTTCCACTTCTTCAAAGGATAAATTTCCAATTTTTATATTTCCGTTTCGTATAATATTCTGATCACGAGACATCATCATATACTTTGTCTTTTCGGGATTTACTTCCAAACTTACCTTTCTATAGTGATTATTTATTTATCTTACTGTTAAATCAAGGAAATCACTCGTTGTTTTCATTTTATAATGAAATAAATAGTGACATTTATATTAACTTTCAAGGTTCATTACTTAAATGCTACAAATTTATGTTTCCGTAGGTGATCATAGGAGGAAAGTTTTGGAAAATCTAAAACAGCTTAGCTACAAATAAATCTCAAGGAAACTACAGACAGAAAAACTATCATAATCGTAACCCTTGAAACGACATAACGAATTATAAATACAATGACTTTATTACAAACCTTTTTGAAAATTACAGTGCCGCCACTGATGGACCTTCCACACTCAAAGAATTCCAACAACTCTACGTAGAAGATGACCATGCCCAAAAGAGGTGTGAGGCTGGCGTCATATTTCCCCTACTTACAGGTTCTGCAGGCCTGCACTAGGTTGTCATTCGACATGTTTGGTCTCTCCTGGCACTGGCTTATTTTTAATTCACTTCTGAGTTTGAGACGCCTGGAACGCGGAGTTACGTTTCCCTGATGATATTATGATAGGGTGAATGTGGCTATGTGGCTCTAGGAGAGGTTTTAAATCTAAACTTAAACTAATATCGAGACCTTGGACGAACCCAGGAACAATTAAGGAAAATTTCCTGTGTTCTAACAGAGAATCGAACCCAGGACCTCATGAAGTGTAGTCAAAAGCTCTGACTACTAGACCATGAGGCTGGTCAAATCTTGATATAAGTCTATAAATATTTTGTGTGGGATTATCAAGACTGCGAAAATTTATATTGTGAAAATTTAAATAATAAAAAGAGAATAGCTTACTCGTATATATATAAATTGCAGAATGACTCTTAATTAATTATAAATAAATACATGTGTTTTTCTAACTTCATCGATAAAATACAAAACAACCATTAAAAAAATACCTACAAATATGTTTGAAATGAAGAAGCAGATTTTTTGTTCAGAATAATATGAAAGTCATTTCCGATTGTTTTACACGTAGAAAAGGCAGAAAGAATTTTTGTAAATTTGTAGTTGGTAGCAATGTAAGAAAGGCGTGAAGATAATGTTTTCAGAAACAGTACTATTTGTTAGTGACCAGTACAGGGGCGTGGTCACAACAATACGTAATTATGTTATGAGAGCGAATGTGTTAAATGCAGAAAAATAATGATTTTCTCTTTGAAAATGTCACGTTTCGCTGGAAACTGTTGCTGATGATTAGTAAGGGAACCTGATTGCCCCCAGCGTCGATCAGCGAAGTCAAATTTTGAATTCTCATTTCGGTCATGCTTCCTTGAGGCGTGGGTGGGTTCTTCTGGGAACGTGATGTTGCATGCTACACGTTACAAAGTGCGTAACCGAACTCATTTAGTTCGCTTTTAAATTTTAAGAAGCCTTTATCCTAGAAGTAGATCACATTCCTTTGTGAAGATAATTCTGCAGAGTTATGACAAAGTACACCCGTCTCTAATAATTCATAGTGAGTTCAGAGTTTCATGTAACAGCGTCTCATATACGTTTATAAAATTTCAGCTGTGCTATAAACTCACATTCCAGGCTAGCTCTCGATATTTAGATCGAGTTTTCTTCTTCTTCACCTTCTTTTCTTCTCCACTAACTGCATACAGTAGGATTGCGGTCTCTCTAGTCTTCACTCAATAATCTTTTGGAGTCTTCCATGTTCCATCTACAGTACTTGTTTCACTATTAAATAATCGTTTTTTATTAAAAGGTCAAAATTTATTGTTATTTTGTTGTATTAGCTAAATCATCATCGGTGTTTATATTTGTGTCCTACAAATTTTCATTTTGTAGCTAATATTATAGCGTGTTCGCCTTCATTTCCTCACATGTTTACTCTTTTGTCTGAATTCGATGTCATCCTTTAATTGTTAATGCCCATATTTCAACTTTTTACGATAAAATAAGTGTGGATGTTAATTTACAAAACTCCACTTTGTGCATGATGTCCTATAAATAATTATATTTTTTACGCTTATGCCCGGTTTCTCGTATGTGAGATATCGATCCTATAACGTTATAACTGAAGTTTCTCGCACGTGAGGTAGTCTTATCGGTTCCATAAGTCGATTGGTAACTTATAGGCCCGTCAACGAGGAGTTCTCCATTCTATAACTTGCGAGCGCATGCGCATGATGAACATTCTAAAACGGTGTAATGAATGTTATATACCTCTACTATTACGAAACTTGTGCAACTGTATGTTGTTTAATGGTTTAAATAAATTATTATTATTATTATTATTGTTATTATTATTATTTTGTCGCAGCTCCCATTAACTGCTCTTTGGTCACCCAGAGCGCCAAGAACTCAAATTTCCCGCTGGTGATATTCCATATCAAAGTATTAAATTTATACTTTCAAGACGCATTTGTTTATAGTCTCATGAACACCTAGCATCCATCTCTTTTGTGAACTTCATATTTTCCATTCCCTCGAGTGAAACCCATGTTTCATTTATATTACAGCATAGTTTTATCCACTCTTTGAATATGACCAAATTATTTCAGTTGTTTTGAGAGGATATTATTAAAGATATAATTTTCTATTTTTGCATTTTATTTAGTATTACATTCTCGATTCGATCTCTTACGTGTAGTCTCTAAATATTGTATAAATTCAACTCTGTTATTAATAACTCTGTCCCATTCTTCGCCAGGAGTGGAAAAAAATAATTTTCCGAGTCAGAATATTTTCGATAATAACATTGTATTTACAGACATATATAATAAAAGACCCATCTCCCTAAGCTACGCTAATATTTACTCAAAGTAAACCAACGTTAAGTAAATAATGAAATCACAATTGAAATTTGTCTTGTCTGACGTAAAGAGAACGAATTGTGATGCTGCAAAAATCATATGTCTTGTTAATATAATTTTCAGGTATTTTTGATATGGAAAATTGTTTCAGTCCACTGGTACTTAAATTCATGTCTTCCTAGCGTACGAGCTAGTTAATGGAAACTATATATGATTACGAAAGTCACCATTTTGCTCAGTATAGACCATTCGTTATCTCGTGCAATCTACCTGCGCGTGAGGAGAAGCAGAAAGTGGAGTGAGAAGTTTCCCTCCCTCGCTACAATTCCACTTGCAGCTGTATTTTGTTAAGTTACATAACTACTGAAAGTATACAAATTCCAGACAAATCGTCAAAGAGCCCTTCACGTGGTGCATCATTCAAGTTGGTAGCTCAAGACATTTACTTGCCACCTTCTCCTATTTTGACAAGATGGGGGTTTGGATTGATGCCTGCAACTATTACTGCCAGAACTTCAAGATTGTGAAAAACATCACTGATTCGTGTGAAGCAAGAAGCCGCTTGAATTAGACTAGCCCAAGAATGAATGTCTAATTCCGACATTTCAAACCAACTTTCATATGTCAAATTCAATTTTGACATATGAAAGTTCTTCCTGCTCCTATAACTACTTTGAAGCAATCAGAAGTGCCACTAGTGAAGCAGATAGAACTAGTGAAAAACTGTGAATAACTCTGACTTTGTTTGTGGTGAAGTGGGGCAAGAAGTGTCAAAGAAAATGGAAAAGGTGTTAGAAAAAAAAAAAAACAAAGGGTATCATAAGTTGTGTTCCATTTCAATGATTTTGTCAGGTGAAAATTTTTCTCTTAGTGACTCAGAATTAGATTAAAATGATATTGCCCATTGCTCTTGTGTCAGCTGAACTAGAAAGAAGTTTTACGAAGTACAAGGCTTTGTTGGCTGACAATAGGAAATCTTTTTTATTTGAAAATTTGCACAAGGTATTGTACATTGCAACCCAGGACTCATAAACTGAACTAAAAGAAATATGCGAAAAAATCATAGCATACGCCAGCTACTGATAATTTTAATAAAATAAAAATTATACTACAATATCAAATTCCATACTTAGCTTCCTTCTCATGTGCATTTTATTCTTAAATAAATAGTTCATTGTCATAAACTGATTTACTAATTTATTTTATAACTGAAATTATTAGCTAATTATAATATTGCTAGGTCATATTTTATATTTCATATTTTGGAAATTTTAGGTCATAAAAAACCCAGCCCTAATTATTAGTTTTACAGAAATCCATATAAATTATTTTATGACAGCATGAAGTTCGAAACTTTGTGTGCATCGTATATGCAAATGTTCGATTTTGTACAGCAGCAAAAGTTAATTTCCAGGTTTAGAATTTTGTTACATTGTTTTTTAATTATACCTTATATAAAAAGAGGCCACTAAACGACAATATAGTTGTTTAACTCGTTTATGTCCAGTTAAATTTTTTATTGGAATTTTGTGATGTCCAACTTTATTTTTAATGAATGGCGGATATTTATTGATACAAGTCAAGTGTTCGTTTGTAGGAGTAACGAGCGGAAGTTCTTTTAGGAGTTGACAAAGGATCACTACGTGGAAGTGAATCTACTCTGCACCAGAATGATAATGATTGTAATAATTAATGGAGAAATGTCGAAAAATGGTAGGATATACATATATATCCTTAAAAGAAAACATTCCTCCAATTTCGTCTTTAAGCACTACAATTTCCATTAAGTCTCTTCGGAATTTGAATTTGAGACATGGAAAACCGACTCTGTAGTCGTTAGGGTAATGGTGCTTATTCTTGCTAAATTAGTTCTATGTAAACTGAGTATATGTCATCTTTAGGTTCTTCAAAGTCTGATCGCATATTTCTGAGATTTTTGCTCCGGGAGAGGGGGAAAGCAACGGCTTGGGCGCATAGTAGGACTTTACAACATTTGTTACAACATTTTAAACACATAAAAAAGCTAATCATCTACCTTTCTGTATTTCGGTAGACTTTCCTTTCGAATACTGTTAGCCGATTAATTAAATCGACTTTTCCCTAACAGAAGTCCGCGTTCAAATCCGACTACTCCAAGTGAAATTTATAATCAGCATTGGAGTACGTGTCACGATGGCTACCTCTGAATTACGTTGGTAGCTCTGCAATTATGATTGGATGTTTTCGTAGACAGAAATGATAAGTAGAAGATGCGTATGTTTACTTTATAGTGCTTGGTTCCTCTATAATAATAATAAAAAATAATAATAATAATAATAATAATAATAATAATAATAATAATAATAATAATAATAATAATAATAATAATAATAGAGAATCTTTTTTCATCTAGTCTGCTTTCAAAAATCTGAAAGTTAGAATTCATAAAACAGTTATATTATCGGTTGTTCTGTATGGTTGTGAAACTTGGACTCTCACTTTGATAGAGGAACAGAAGTTAAGAGTCTTGGAGACTAAGGTGCTTAGGAAAATATTTGTGGCTAAGAGGGATGAAGTTATAGCAGAATGAAGAAAGTTACACAACGCAGAACTGCTCACATAACATAATTAGGAACACTAATCCAGACATTTGAGATGGGCAGGGCATGAAGCACGTACGGATGAACCCAGCAATGCATATAGAGTGTTAGTTGGGAGACCTGAGGGGAAAATGACCTTTGGGGAGGCCAAGACGTAGATGGGAATTGTTGTTTAGTCTTGGGAGACATGAGGGGAAAATGACCTTTGGGGAGGCCAAGACGTAGATGGGAATTGTTGTTTAGTCTTGGGAGACATGAGGGGAAAATGACCTTTGGGGAGGCCAAGACGTAGATGGGAATTGTTGTTTAGTCTTGGGAGACATGAGGGGAAAATGACCTTTGGGGAGGCCAAGACGTAGATGGAAGTTGTTGTTTAGTCAACTGTCTGAAGACAGGTCTCAAACTCACAAGTGATATTAAGAAGGCACCACTTATGAGGCAACTAGGCCAGGAGATAATGGTGGCCAAATCCTTTCTCCCTCCATTGCATACATCGCCCACTGGATGCATATTACACTAATCAGACTTCAGATACGTACAAACAATTGTTCTTCCTCTGACACATATCGTCAAGTTAGATGTACTGTACTGCTTGATTATTACGTATGTACGTACATATCAGCCAGAATCTCAATCAGAGTATAATATTAAAATGAATTTGAGGGATTTGGAATATGATGGTAAGGATTGGATTAATCTTGCTCAGAATAGGGACCGATGGCGGGCTAATGAGCCTTCGGGTTCTCTGAAAGTCATTTGTAATTAGTAGTAGTGGTAGTGGTAGTGGAGGTGGTGGTTGTTGCGGTGTTAGTAGTATTGTATAGTAGCGGTAGTACTATAGTATTACAGTATGAATCCATCATCATCATCATCATCATCATCATTAGTGGTACGATAGCCCATGAAGAACCAAGGCCGACCAGCCGGCTGTTGGCTGACGCCCACTTTCTTAATTAAAGGTGAATAATAATCCAACCAGAACAGAGGTATCGTGTACTTTGCATGATGATCTCCCCCATCCTTTATAAGTGGCTTTAGTAACCGGATTTCGTCACCTATCGTAGTTCCTCAAATTCATGGCGATCCTAGGTGGATATAAGTCCAATACACTGGCTGAAATTTCATGACAAAATTCCTCCCCATGAGGACTCGAACTAGCGTCCATTCCATATCGCAAGTCATAGCATGATGTCGTAGACCATGATGCTATAGCTAGGGATTAGCTTTCTCTATAGATCATGGCAGATAGTAGCATGCCATACGCAAACGTACAGCTGGTAAGAGTGGAAGTTAGAGAATAACAAGAATTAAGACTGTGACTTCCTTTTCACCATTATTTAAATGGCCGGAGAATTAAGTTTACAGCAGAGTCCGTATAGGTCAGTTTCTATCTGATGCTTTTCCAATTCACTGCGGTCTAAAGCAGGGAGATGCACTATCACCTTTACTTTTTAATTTCGCTTTAGAATATGCCATTAGGAAAGTTCAGGATAACAGGCAGGGTTTGGAATTGAACGGGTTACATCAGCTTCTTGTCTATGCGGATGACGTGAATATGTTAGGAGAAAATACACAAACGATTAGGGAAAACACGGAAATTTTACTTGAAGCAAGTAAAGCGATCGGTTTGGAAGTAAATCCCGAAAAGACAAAGTATATGATTATGTGTCGTGACCAGAATATTGTACGAAATGGAAATATAAAAATTGGAGATTTATCCTTCGAAGAGGTGGAAAAATTCCAATATCTTGGAGCAACAGTAACAAATATAAATGACACTCGGGAGGAAATTAAACGCAGAATAAATATGAGAAATGCGTGTTATTATTCGGTTGAGAAGCTCTTATCATCCAGTCTGCTGTCCAAAAATCTGAAAGTTAGAATTTATAAAACAGTTATATTACCGGTTCTTCTGTATGGTTGTGAAATTTGGACTCTCACTCTGAGAGAGGAACATAGGTTAAGGGTGTTTGAGAATAAGGTGCTTAGGAAAATATTTGGGGCTAAGCGGGATGAAATTACAGGAGAATGGAGAAAGTTACACAACGCATAACTGCACGCTTTGTATTCTTCACCTGACATAATTAGGAACATTAAATCCAGACGTTTGAGATGGGTAGGGCATGTAGCACGTATGGGCGAATTCAGAAATGCATATAGAGTATTAGTTGGGAGGCCGGAGGGAAAAATACCTTTAGGGAGGCCGAGACGTAGATGGGAGGATAATATTAAAATGGGTTTGAGGGAGGTGGGATATGATGATAGAGATTGGATTAATCTTGCACAGGATAGGGACCGATGGCGGGCTTATGTGAGGGCGGCAATGAACCTTCGGGTTCCTTAAAAGCCATTTGTAAGTAAGTAAGTAAGTAGCCCCTACCTGTAGTACGCGAAATTCTTGATTCGGATAATGATTGAAGCGATTAGGTTGCGTAAGGTAGTAGGTATGCGAAGTGAGTTATTTAATTTATAATTATAAATACTCTATCTTTCTCAGTTTAATTATGATCCCATACTGAACGTCCAGGTTATTCTAGAATAGAATAACGAGTAACCGCTTTTCAGACCACCTACAGCGGTAATATGTATTCTACTGGCGAAGGCATTGCGCATGCAGGTGTTCCAGTAATCGATTTGATTATCATACCTGCACCATAGTGCGGTTTTTATTGTCTCTAGTCTGTGGCCATACATAGAAAAATTGTGGGATTACTGCGGGCATAGATCACATACACAAACTGTGGCACTCTGAGCTTTATATCGCTGTCCTCAAACAGCACGCAGAGCCGTGTTTTTCGGTTACTCCTATGTGTCAACTGAACAAAAAAAGAA
The DNA here is from genome assembly GCF_040183065.1 of Periplaneta americana. NCBI lineage: Eukaryota > Metazoa > Arthropoda > Insecta > Blattodea > Blattidae > Periplaneta > Periplaneta americana. The sequence continues at coordinate 25,196,774 of NC_091125.1, forward strand.
AGAAAACATATGAACAAATGGTACATGGGTGGTTTGGTCACTATAATTCAACGTTCGTGCCGTTATTAGAATGAATACGTTACATTGTGGTGCAACCTGCTTTATCAATTAATTTACAGTTAGGTTTCGGTATCAGCAACAGTTTATTCGAAACAAAAAATATTACGATGGTCAATTAATTGGAGATAAATCGTGTTTAAATTTATCTAGGTTGAAAATAACAACGCCCTATTCATTGAATTAAAAATATTTGTGCCGTAATATATCTTTGTTGGGGCCATATATTGTAGCAATCAAAATTAACGGAGATATGTCTGTATTGAAATAGCGTAGTGTTTTAAACAATAAAAGCTGAGCAAGTTTTACTAATAGTTTGTATATTACTGAGTAGGGAGTACCTCTGATTCTTGCTGATACATCTATTATCAGGCAGTGCATCTCACTTGATATGAGGAAGAACAAATATTGTATACATCTTAAGTCTGTTTAGTGAACTATGACTAGACAGCGATGTATGCAATAGAGAGAGAAAGAAATTGGCTACGCTATCATTTTATCTTCTAGCTCAATTGTCCCATGATTGATGTATTTTAGTTGTCACTTATGAGGTTCCAAAAGTCTTCGAACTACTGACTATACTAGGCCTACATACTAGGTACAGAATTTAGAAGATATTGCGGCTATGCCGTAATGAATAATTTAACACCAAAAGTACGGAAACAAATATAGCTATGAGTTTTAATTTTTTTTCAGAATCTGTGTTGAAAGAAATCACGAGATTCAAGAAATATCAAGCAATGAAGGAAATACAGGGACATCATTTTATTTTTACTAACATTTTTAATATTAACTTGGCTATACCTCTGGATCAACGCCGTCTGCACCCCCTTCCACGATTGGAGTTCGATGATACTGGCGTAATATACAAAGAAATCACTTTAATAGGTATAGGAGGGAAGAAAATTACTTCATCCATTTACGTAAACTAGGAAATATCAAGCTTTTGAGTTTGATAATTTTCATTAGGTTTTTGTTTAATCAAAATGCAGTACTGTATTAAGAATAAGTGTTTTTACTCACGAACTGATCTGTCCATATGGACGTATTCATTATGCAGAGTACATTATACTGTCTAAGCCACATTAGCGTACAATATAGAGAATGAAGTTAAATTGTAAAACAATCATAATATGGATATTTAAACACATTTTTGAAAATCGTGGCCGTTCATTTCGATACAGGTTTCAGTTCTAATGTGCATATTATCGCACTATAGACTATTGTATCTAATCCCAATCACCAGTTTCGCCCTTCGTACTAGTAACTCATGCTGAAATAATTCTGTACCTACTGTATAAAAGAGTGCCTTACGTACTGTAAATTCAATCTTCATTTCTGCCCGATCCGAAAAGATAAAATTACTCAGACATACTATCTACTGTCCGTCCAAGTGGTTTTTATCGCAGGGTCGTAGAAAGAGAGGAAATCACGTGACAGTTAATTACTTAACGAGGCCTCTTTATTTAAGTTATTTTAAACAGATGTATAATATTACGTAGACGTCCAATTCCTAACAGAAATTAAAGTTCTCAGAAAAGAGCGAAGTAAGCCCAGCCACTAGCTGGCGAATAAAAGCTGGTGAGGGAAACCGAGATACGACGTAGGCAAATGGACGACAGTACCTGTGCGAAAATGATTCAATATTGAAAGCTCTTTCGTCACTGGAAAACGCGAACATATTTTTGAAACGTACTGTTTACTATGACCGTAAGGCTACTATGACTCTATATGCTGTCTTGGATCTGTGTGCAGGACGGTTGAACTTCATTAGTAGAAGGGGTGGGAGTGAAGTACATTCAAAAACTCAGGTACAATAAAAATTGAAGTAAAAATAAAATGATGTCCCTGTACTTCTGTATTATCAATGGATAAAATAATTAGTTTAAAATAAAATCTATAGCCTCAAATAGCTTATTTATCTAAACTTTGTTTCGCTAAATCACAATTATTTATGTAGCCATTGTCAACTGTCTATCCATGAACTTCGTATTGCAGGAGGCCAAAACCATGTCATGCAATAAAATATGATATTGTATTAGTAAATAAAATATTTAATTTAATAATTATCTGCATTAGTTCAATGGCTACCAAACTTTTTGATGACGCGACTCACTTTTGGGGGAGACATTTCTCTCATCATCTTGCCGGTACTTAATCACATTCGACAAATACAAATCCCTGTAAAATCGGAAACAACAATAATTTATTTTACTCAAAACCAGTGAATAACACTCAACTTCTAATATACCAATACTTGCAAGACGAGAAATCGCATCTGGCCGCGAAATCAGGTGGCCCGGGTTCGATTCCCGGTCGAGGCAAGTTACCTGGTTGAGGTTTCTTCCGGGGTTTTCCCTCAACACAATATGAACAAATGCTGGGTAACTTACGGTGCTGGACCCCGGACTCATTTCACCGGCATTATCACCTTCATCTCATTCAGACGCTAAATAACCTAAGATATTGGTACAGCGTCGTAAAATAACCTACTAAAATAAAATGAAAAACGAGAAATCGGAATACGCAGACCTATTTTTCAATTCTTTTCGGCTTCTCATAGTGATCTCTTTTGATGACATATTTTTGAACGCTTAAACACTTCGAATAGTAGCTTGCAAGGCCTACATATTAGCATAATAACTGCCAAAAAAGAAACTAGGCGGATTTATAAGAAAATTTGATTTCTAGTCGATATCACTTGACAAAAAGGAATTTGATTCGACACAGTGTGTTAAATGAATCATGGAAAATTTAGCACGTACCATGTGATACGACAAATACTGAATTCGTTTTTATGGACATGCAATTAAGTTGGCAGCATTTTAAATAAAAGTTTTATAAGTAGTTCCAGTAAGAAACTCAAAACAATTAGGATAGTCGCAGATGAATACTGAATCCATTTTTAGACAGTTGTGTTTAACTGGTTAAAATCCCAGAAAATGTTAAGGAGAAACTCATTGAAATATATACATATCTATTGCTGGAATTTTGCAACTATTATATTTTTTTTCGCAGAGCGTAGACCAGTTTTGGATCAAAAGAATACAAGAATACCTCGAGCTTACAATAAAAGCTCTTCTTGCAAATTCATATTTATGCAAAATAAATTTGTCATCAAAACAAAAGCGAGAAATCTCATTCAAATTGTGTGTATAGAATATAGAGTTCAGATTTGAGAAGTTACTTTCTCAAAAATAGCATTAACATTTAATTTATAACTACTAAAACATTTTTTACTCTTACGTTCAACGTTGTTTATATTTATGTTCCTAAATACAACATAAGTGTATGTTAATAAAGCGTTTTTGTTTTATTTTGTAAATTATCTCGCGAACCCCCCCGTCCTCCAACTCTTTACACGATTCCCTAGGGGGTTCACACTTGTGAACCATTCTTTTATTATTCTAGTCGCGAATAAATTCCTAACAAATACCAACGGAGGTTGTATTTTCTCTAGATAAATCTAATTCTAACTGAAGTTACTAGTAAACTTTCAGGTGAAATCAAAATCATCCGTGACATAACTCATTATAAAGGCATTATTATTATTATTATTATTATTATTATTATTATTATTATTATTAGCCTATTATTATTATTATTATTATTATTATTATTATTATTATTATTATTATTTTCTTCTTTAAATGAATTATTATTGGTATCACATAATTTTATTTTATAATTGTTTCCAAAAAGTGAAGAAGGAGTATTAGTTTGTTTACATTTTTGCTAATTTTCGTAACCATTCGTCGAAATAATCACATATCATTAGAGTCGCATGTCAAAGTCTCGAGAAATGATTCAACGCCTCCACGGGTATTGATGCAATCATTATACTAACAAGTTAGATCCAAATTGCACCCGACAGAACAAGCTGCGAGATCTCAAGAGACTTCTCTAAGTCCCCCCCCCCCCCAATACTAACATTCTTCTCTGAAGCCGAGCGATATCTACTCGTGATTCTGAAAATACATTTCAGGGTGAACACTGAAGCTTTCAAGGCCCCATTATCAAATCGGAGTGGTGAAGAGTGAAGGCACGGCTAGACGAATGGTTTTACAATCAATTCACAAGCGACTTCGTCCAAGGAGTAATATTCCTCACCATTCGTCTCTGAACCGATAGATTGCAAACATTCTTAAACTTCGCGTAATGATACAATCAATAGAAAAAAGCGCTTTAAAGTATAACATAATAGTACATTATGCAACGAGCCTATAATGAAGGTAATTAAGAAGTGAGTATGGATATTTATGAAACGAGCGCAAGCGAGTTTCATAATTTTCATATGAGCTTCTTAATTATCATTATAGGCGAGTTTCATACGACTTTTTATGCTCGACCATATCTCTAACTTGATATTATTAATTTTTTAGCAATGTCCCGTATGTTGTGAGATGTGCGCAGACGCGGAAGTATTCATTTTTTCCGAGGAACAGATGTCCACATTGACCTTGCTAGTCCATAAGAACCTACAGAGATAACATTGAAATTAAATTAGACATTGAAAAACGAGATGACAAATTGAATTTATTTGAATATTATTTACAATTAACGCTAATTATTATAGTAACAGAACATAACCTTCTGCGACAGTATTGGATTTCCAGCCTCCGTGACTTTTCGCTAATTCTCTTTCGATTGCATATCCGAAATAATCGATACTTGCGGTTTTATAACGGTAGAAAGCTGACCTGTCATTGGCTAAACAGTTGTAACCTGAGTCATCATTGACTGAAAGATCTGACCTTTAATGAGTAGGTGTACTTTAATGACATGCATTAAAGGTCTGCTACCAGGTGTATAATTACTACATTTCGGCATGGTCGAGCATAAAGGTTTATTTCGTAGACAGTTTTGAAGCTTGCAGATAATAAATTTGTCGGGGCGTATCTATTTTAAGTTACATCTCTCCCGTAATTATTCAGGCTGTTTCATTATAAATTAATTTCTTGCTTGTTATTTTTATTTCTGTGTTATTTTATTTAATTGACCCGTAACACGCTTTTCGTTTTTTCTTATTTCTATATATATTTTTTTCTTTCTTTCGTTTTTCTCTCATTTTTTTCTTTTATTCCATTTTCCTTTTTTTCCATTGTATTTCTAATTTTTTCGTACAACTTTCAATTAATTCAGCCTATCTTTCATTTTTACTTTTCCTTTGCTTGTTTGCTTGCTATTATTCACCACCACCACCACCACCATCATTATCTATCAAGATAGGCCATTTAGACCTGTTTGATCTCAAAGATCATCTTTCCAGAGACGACTGGGTCTTCTTATGTCACGTTTTCATGTTCTCTTTTCGGGTGATAGTTCAATACTTTTTGTTTCTCTTCTTCAGTCATACGGATAATGGAACTAGTCTTATTTGTAGTCTACGAATCTATAACAATAGGAGTTTTGTCAGGATCCGTCTGTGCTTATCTATTTAACAAATATTAGTAGTTTACAATATTTGTCACATTTATTTATGTATTTAATTTTTTAACGTTTTCGGCTTGAGTAAGCCATCTTCAGAAAAAGTTTTATGCCTATATACATGAAAGTGGTACATATGTGAATAGTACAAATAAATGAAACAGTTGAAAAATATAAGTCTCTGTGGAGATGAGTGAATATATAATGTTTAAAACATTACTGTATTAAAAACAAGGAATATATAAGCCATGATCAAAAGTTATTAAAAGTTATTAAATACTAAAATTAAAAACATGTGCGATGTAGTTGCGATTAAAATAGGTTGGTTCATCTGTAGTAATGTCCAGATCTGACTAGAATATGGTGAATCAATATCATGTGCACTGTGAAGACATCCCTGTAGGCGCTGGAGGTAGGAAGACAATAGATAAGCACAGACGGATCCTGACAAAACTCCTATTGTTATTGTATCAGCTTATCGGTCCTCATCATGCCTTTCAAAAGTCTACGATTCTGTTATTTAAGTTGAATATATTGACCTGCTCTCTAATTGTCTCACTTCGTATGTGTTCTTTGAGGGAACATCGAACAATGTATCTTAAGAATTTCATTCTTGCAGATTCGATTATTCTTGTTATCATATCGATTCATAGCCCAGTTTTCTGATTCATATGTGAGAACAGGTACCGTTATATCTTTATAAAATTTAATCATAAAATCTCTTCTAGTATATTTTTTCAGTGTACGTTTTATAGTACCACAGATATGTTGAAATTTGTGTAGACTATGCTTTTATTATCTCTTCTTTAATTTATTTTTCTAATTTGTTATTTCTTTTCTTCCCTTTTACTTTTTTCCATGTCTCGTCAGTTCTTTTATGTATCTGATTTTACATTTTTCTACCCTTAAATTTAAACAAAGTTTCCTGTTTGTTACTTATTATTTTCATTTTGTAATTATTCAATTTACTTTTATTATCCAGTTTCCTCTCTGTCTTTGATTTTTGTTTTCCATTTTTCTTTTCTTCTTGTATTTCTTCCTGCTTCTTTATTTCTTTTTCATACATCTTTCTATCAGTCTGTCTTTTTCTTCAACATATCTTAAAGTTAGACATCTTTGATACGTATTTCAAATATAATAGCAACTTTCGTATTTGAATAAGCGTATTTTTGTAATGTAAATGACATAATGATCATGGTAAATACATTACGCATAAAGAAAATGTCTTTTTTAATGTAAATTTCTTGTCTAATTTTATAAAAGATAATATTCCTTCCGTTGCTTCTCAAGAAGAATTTAGTGCAGTCCCTCTTGATGCCTCATTTTGATTACTGTGACACTCTCTACACTGACCTTAACATGAAATTGACAGACAGACTACAGCGTGTTCATAATGCATGTGTTCGATTTATTTGCAACGTCCGTAGATCTGACCGTATCACACCTTCACTAAATATGCTGTCCTGGGTCCGTCTCAAAGAGCGAAGAAGTATTCACTCTCTCACTTTACTCTTCAATATTCTTCAAAACTCTAACCCTAGCTACTTAGCTTCTCGTTTTCAACATTTGTCCTCATATCACGAAATAGATACTCGCTCACAATACCATATCATACTCTCCATTCCTAAACACAGAACATCCTTCTACTCTTCATCTTTTACCGTCTCTGCAGCTCATCTCTGGAACTCTCTACCACAACATGTCAGAGACTGTCGGACATTGTCTAGTTTCAAAAATAAATTAAAATTGCACTTTTTCAACTCAGATTCCTTTCAGTTATAAGCCCTTTTCTCTGCGATAGTTATGTAAAAATATAGGCTATATATTTCTTTTCCTTCCTTTCCCCTTTTTGTTCCCTTTAACAGCTGACGAATTTATTATCATAGCCTTTTATTGTGAATTTTATTTAATTTTATTTCTTTCTTTCTTTTTTATTATTTTATTATATTCTATTTTGTTATATTCTTCCTTACGTTTTCCATATTACCCATTTGTGCTAAATGAGTTGCTTTCACTATATTCCAATGTATTTTACTTTCTTTTTTTCTATTATGGTATTATTTTCATGTTGTTTAGTGTCGATTTTATTATGCTATTATTATTTCTCTTTGTAATATGTTAGTATTCTGTTCTGTAACTTTTTTGTTAAATTTTAACTGCTTGAATACTTTGAGACCTGGTAGAGTGTAAGAGAAGGCCCTATGGCCTTAACTCTGCCAGTATAAATAAAGAATTATTATTATTATTATTATTATTATTATTATTATTATTATTATTATTATTATTATTATTATTATTATTATTCTCATATATTAGGGAGCTATTACTTTATACTTCCCTGTATCTATTTAAGCTGAAACAGATTTAGCACTATATGCGTAATTATTATTATTTCATTTCATTTTTTAATTTTTTATAGAAGTTATGTAGTCTTATTAACATTATATCTGTGTTCAACTATTTCTATTTTTATTTCTCTGTTTAAGCTAAACACTTTATGCGTAGATATTTTTATTTCATTTTATTTTATTTTTTTAAGTTTATATACAAGTTATGAAGTCTTATTAACATTATAATTGTGTCAACACAATTTTTTTTACCGACTTACACATATAATCGAAATTGTTGTGCGTTATAAATGATGCTTCAGGACTTTATAACTACGGTATCACGGGAGATCTAGCAGTTAGCTCTCTTAATGGCAGGAATAAAAGTATTGTGGACGTGTAGTGTGTTGTTGGAGAACAAGCTAGGCTCCTACGTAGACATTCAATAACAATAGCTACTTAGCCTCAAACACATTTACGAAGCAAGGTAAACATTAAAGAAACAAGACAGAACATGACAGTCCCACATTCCGGTCAAGCTTGTAGCATCCCAGAGCTAATGGATTACAAAACCTTTCTCAGTTCATAGTAATTAAAACAGATGAGTATTAGAGTGCGTGGTGTCTATACCTTCTTTCTTGTTTACTTTTATTTTCTCTCGGTGTTAACCCTTTTTAAGATAAAAGGAATGTGATTTCGAAGTGTTGGCATTCCAACTCGTACACCAAGCAACTGTTTGTATTATAGCTGATGTTTGTCATTCCTCAATAGTAGAAGTACGCTATTCCTTTCAATAAAAGCGTGAGGGAAGTCATTTTAAGGGTGTAGGTGTGTAATTGCTAGCATTGTAACGTGCAAGCAATTAAGCACATCAAAAAAGACTATTTCTTATGTACAGGGTGTGTGTGATAATTTAACTGAGTTCTACATGATTTTATACTAAAATATTAAGGGCACAATATACTGAACCAAATCCATAAATGTATATGGCGTAGTAATATTCAATTTAATGAGACCTACTTAGTCTTATTTTTGCTAATACTTGTAACATTAAATATAACATGCAGATAAAACGGACATTATATATTATTTATATTGTAACATATTTCTTTAATATTTATCAATGCATAAATAACATGAATGAATCCATCATGGTTTACAGAAAGTGATGTTGTCAATGAAAGTGTATCATTTAGCCCCCATTCCGGATCGAGGTAGAGATAAGTTCGCTGTTCAAGAAGATATAAAATATAAAATACTTACATCTCAACATCTCAGTCATATTAGATTTTAAAATCTGTTCTTCGCTCAAGCGATAGTGCATTTGGACATCCTATACAGATACAATGGACTACTGGGTGTTCAGTTCAAAATGTGTCTTGGCTCGCTGTATGCCGTCATGTGGCTAGCTGATGACCCTAGAGAATTCAATCTTCCTACACTTCCGCAGCTCAGGTGTATAATCTAAGAGGCAGAGAAGTTGGCTAGCAAGTACGGCGTTCATTCTGAAGAGTACGTGCCGATACGTAAGGTAACGCCGGTAGTGGCAGGAATGTGAACTGTTTGGAAATACGTACTGTCGGGATATGGGAAGAGGGTTAAGACGATTACTTACGTATTTGTTGACATTAACTTCGACGGTCAACATGGACACGGAGCATTTGATTTGTGTTGTGGAATGTTACCGTACGCAACCGATGATAACAAATACCCTGCGTACGACTTGCCGGCGCAAAACACAGTTCGAAAGAGGTTATGGTAGCACACAGACCGTACAGACCGCCATCTGTTGCTACGACGTTCAAGTTATACCGTACACGTTCTCAAGTTCAGATTGAAGAACGCCTTAAATAATAGGCAACTTCTCTAACATATAAACTGAAACTCGCTTCAAATCGGTGACCCAACAAGTGACGTCATGACACACTTTGAAATGAACACCCAGTATAGTTTGATTCCAGGCAGTGAAATAGATTTTTAGTAACTTGCATTCACACAGGCTATCTGTATGTCTTTTATATTATGTTTGTCTGTGAGTGGTTTTAAGTGATGTCCTTGAGTCATGCCGACTATATTATGATCTGGGAGTTGCGCTATTTATGAATATCTAATGTTTCAGAATTTTCATCAGAATGAGCACAGAATGGGTGATAAGGTTAGGTTACTTGAAAGTTGATTGCTACTGTACTTGATGATGATAATGATGATGATGAATTGATTATTATCATTATTAATATATACAGGGTGTTTCCGGACTAGTGTTACAAACTTTCAGGGATGATGGGAAAGGCACTTGTATCAATTTGACATAAGGAACCCTGGTCCGTAAATGACTGAGTCGAAAGTTACAAGCAAAAATAGTTGTGTGGAAATGAAATAATTTTATTCCTCTGTACACCTTATTCATATATATTTATCTGTACATCTTACACATACTGTATTCATCTGACGTTTACGACGTCTACTTACGGTATTCCGTTCAGTGCGCTGTCTGAGGGATGGGGGCAGGAAACTACACTAAAGCAATGCAGACGGCGTTATGTGTAACGGACATGGTCGGTCCTGATATGCACGTCTGCAGACAGCAGTGTATTGTACAAGTTGCAGTGTCCAGTCGATAAATTCTAGTAAAATGGAGGAGTACACGAGAGCGGAATATGCAGACCTGATTTTCGAATACGGATGAGCCAATGGGAACAGTAGACAAGCTCACAGATTGTATCGGGACAAGTACCCACGTAGGAGACATCCGGCCCATACCATCTTTTCACGACTGTTCCAAAGGTTAAGGGAAGGGGGGCACGTGGTGCCAAATTACAATTCCATTTCCACACAACTATTTTTGCTTATAACTTTCGACTCGGTCATTTCCGGACCATGTTTCAGGGATGACTTCGCCGTCATCCCTGAAAGTTTGTAACACCAGTCCGGAAACACTCTGTATATTGTTAATTTATTATTACTACTACTACTACTACTACTACTACTACTGCTACTACTACTGCTGCTGCTGCTACTGCTACTGCTACTACTACTATTGAGATGGAAAAATTGAAATATTTTGGAGCAACAGTAACAAATATAAATGATACTCGAGAAGAAATTAAACGCAGAATAAATATGAGAAATGTCTGCTATTATTCAGTTGAAAAGCTTTTGTCATTTAGTCTGCTTTCAAAAATACTGAAAATTAGAATTTATAGAACCATAATTATATTACGGGTTCTTCTGTAAGCTTGTGAAACTTGCGACTCTCACTTTGAGAGAGGAATAGAGGATGAAGTTACAGGAGAATGGATAAAGTTACACAACGCAGAACTGCACGCAATGTATTCTTCATCTAACAAAATTACGAACATTAAATCCAGACGTTTGATGTGGGCAGGACATGTAGCACGTATGGGTGAATCCGGAAATGAGTATAGAGTATTAATTGGGGGACCTGAGGGGAAAAGGACCTTTGGGGAGGCCGTGACATAAATATGAGGATAATATTAAAATATATTTGAGGGAGGTGGTATATGATGGTAGGGACTGGATTAATCTTGGTCAGGAGAGGGACCGAGGGCGGGCTTATGTGAGAGCGGTAATGAACCTTCGAGTTCTCTAAAAACCATTTGTAAGGAAGTAATTATTTTAATAATAATAATAATAATTATTATTATTATTATTATTATAATAATTATTATAATAATAATAATAATTATTATTATAATAATTATTATTATAATAATAATAATTATTATTATAATAATAATTATTATTATAATAATAATAATTATTATTATTATAATAATAATAATAATTATTATTATTATTATTATTATTATTATTATTATTATTATTATTATTATTATTAGGCCTATATTTAAATCCTTGAAGGTCAATATTGCCGCTGCTGTTCTGATGACGATGACGACGGTGATTACGATTACAACGACTACGAATATGATGATAGCAGAAAGCTCTGTAATTAATGATAATTTCTCCTCTTGCTTTTCCACTTAATTGATAAATATTTATTAACGTTAAATTATTTTGACACTGTAAATTGTCTTAAGAGATTTTTAATTAAACTCATCATGAAATGTTTATTTAACATACAGTAGTGGCAAAAAAACCGGACCGACCCTTGTAGCTGATTTCAGAGCCTTGTTCACTCCAGAGCACGATAGACTGGTAACTAAGACTTTCGTGGTTCGAATCCTGCCTCGGAAGGAAACATTTTTTATCCTTCTTCAAATGTATTTCCAATACTTTTCGATTGCAGCGATATTTCACTACTTAATTAACTTATTACTCCCAGAATATAAATTTTACCAGCAATCGAAAAGTATTGGGAATAAATTTGAATAAAGAAAAAAAAATAGTTTCCTTCCCAGGCAGGATTCGAACTACGAAAGTCTTAGTTACCAGTCTATCGTGCTCTGGAGTGAACAAGGCTCTGAAATCCGCTACAAGGTCGGTCCGGTTTTTTAGCCAGTAATGTATATTTAGAAGATTTTTTTTTGCATAAAATATGTAGGCCTGCCAGTAGTCAATAAAACTCACTAATATTTACAGTAAAAAAATATCTACAGCATTTTGTCAAAACTGTTTGATAGTTTTAAACAATTTATTTTATTCATTGGCGTGTGTATGTCACTATGTGTAATTATATGTTTCTTCCTAAAACCAAGCGTGAGATTTACATTTCTTTGCCAGCCGAGAGTATGATTGATAAATAATATGTACGATAAGATAGAAAAGACAAAGCTAACTTTTGAATAATAAACGGAAGCAAGCATCGAGAAATTTTTGTGTCCACGTTTTGGGATCGCTGCTCTCCGTACGTCCACACGATCCCCAATCAATCGATTGCGGCAGGGGACCTGCATCTCGCCCGCCCGGCGTCGATACTATTCCTATTATCACCTCCATTACCACGCAAATTACCGAATAAATCAGACGGTAGTTGGTCTGGTAATAAGGTAATCATTTCCATCCTCATCATTTGGACCTTATGGCCTCGGGGAAGAGCGATGTCATATCTCGTGATGTGTCTCATTTCTTCTGTCGGTGGGTTCTGCTCATAATGACGATCCTCACTCACACTTGGTTGTCAGTTGGCTCACATATTTCAGCGCTTTGATCCATCACAAAACTCAAACAGCTATATATAACATAAATTGGTAATATTTACTGCGTTGGTTGTGCTGTTGGAAAAAAAAAAATAATGCAAGAATCTTTGAAAGAATGTTCTGTAAATTGGAATGACGAGACAGAAATTTATGTTATAAAAACATTATGCATCATAATGAAGACCTGGGAATGATAAGTGGATAAAAACCATTTTTTATAAAATTGAGATTTTAATGCGAAACGCAACTATAGCTCTTACTGCATCTGTTGGTGTGAAATGGTAGTCAAATGCTTCATACAAGGAGAACTAGATAGCTCTGAATATTATCAATGTTTAGAGTTTCACTTTTGTTGAGGAGGAGAAGTGGACAAAGACCAGACTTATTCTCTTCTCACTCCATTGTGCTATACTTTCCTTGCTATGAAGAAAGGAGTGCATGTGAATGAAATTAATTTGAATTTAGCTGGAAATCTGTATGATTCGCCTTTCCAATAAGTCAGAAAAACTGGGTGATATTTTGAAGCTTGAGAAGTTCATTCCTTCAGTGTATAAGCAGTTGTATGATCATATTCGTGAAAGTAGATGAGGATAGTAAAGAAAAGGACACAGATATATACTCAGTGACAATACTAGCATATGAATATGATAGGTTTCCTGACAGCATACATTAATATTTTGATGAATACTATTTACATTTATATATACATGTTGTCTTGAAATAATTTGAGAGTGAGAACTGGATACGTTTATTGCTTATATTTGTTAAAAATAATATAAAGGTACAGATGCCTCAAACTAGGAAGCTGCCTGGAGAGGGGAAGTAGTAGAGCTAACGGAGGGGGCCCACCTAGGCTCCTATACCCAGGTATAGTCATATTATCTGAAAAGTTGACCTCTTGACAATGCATTCAAGATGTACCCTCCCTATGCAGCCTTCTCAACTGTTATTAGAATTGAGCTGTACCGTTCTAGTCCACAGTGCACAGCAGTAGGCGGACAGTGGTAGGGGAGAAGTGCTCTATGCGCGTGTGCGAACGAGGCAGCTTGCTAGTTTGAGGCATCTGTACTTAGTTAATTTTTATTACAATAGCATGAAATAATTATTTTCTTTATGCTAAAACACATTTTATTTTTAAGTAAAGGTAGATAGTGTTTTAAGTTCACATTTTTGTCATTTTTTTATTAAAAGAAATTCAGAATTTTGATTGAGAGTGAGAACTGGATAACACTACCCGTCATTTTATATTAATAATTCATTAGAGGTTCGATTGATATTTAGTTTAATGGTATAAAATGTTTAAAAATATCTGAAATTTGGCAATGACTATTAAGACATTTAGCCTACTGAATGATGATGAAGAAAATGATGGAAATAGGTTTTCTCGATTATCTCAAAACTACTGTTTTGGTCTTTATCCACTTATCATTCTCAGGTCTTCCATTGTTCTAGCAATAAATTATTATTATTATTATTATTATTATTATTATTATTATTATTATTATTATAAGTGTAAATGAGATAGTTAAAGGTAAATGAGAAAGTGGAATGAAACGAATTACAAAAGAAAATAAGAAATAGGAAGAAAATAAGAGAGTGAAAGGAAATAGAAAAAGAACGGAAACAAGTTAATGAAGGAAATGAAAAGAGGAACGAAATGAGACAGAGAAAAGAAATAATAAAAAATAAGAATAGGATGTAGTGAAATGAAATGATAAAGAAGGAGCAAAGGGGTAATTAAAGAAGTAATAAAGTGAAAATACAGGGCGAAGAACAAAATGGAAGATAGGGACGAAAAAAAAAATGGGAAGAATAAGAGGGCTGATTTTTGTGAAAAGTCAAAGCAGTCGGAATATTTCGAAACGGATCTCGTTTTTTTTTCCATTGGCAGTGTATAACAATTTTAAAAGTTAATAGAGCAAATGGAAGAAACATCGCAGTGAACTCGGACGGTTCTGAGTATTTTAACATTGAGAAATATCTCGTGTGGCACAGAGATGGCGAGTCACTACATATTTGTAACCACAGGGTATGAGATACAAGCAAGTGTCTCACCGCCCCTTCCTCTGTGTACTGTATGCATCTTGTTGGAAATCTTTCATGTTCCGTCGCCGGTAGAACTGGCAGACGAACGAGAGAGACGGAAAGAAGCAAACGCTGGTGGAATTATTAAAGAGGTCTTGTATTCCAGGTACATACATAAGGACACGTCATGCCGTATATGTCGAAACGCGTAAATGCACTCCACAAAGCTGCGCTCACAGAGGGTTGTACGCACATACGCACTCTCATATGTGTGGGGACAACAAAATTGCCCACCCAAGAGGAAATTTCAACTCCGCTTTTTTTTTATCAATATATATCTAACAAGCCTGGAAATTTTCTGCATACGTAACATACGTATAAAAATACAAATTCTTTTCCGAGTTATAGATAGAGGGAATTGAGTTTTGCAGGGTGCTTATAACTAGGTTGCTTACAGAACATGGAATATACATTCGTGGTTTGCAGAATAAAACTGCAAACCCCAGATATATAGTAATAGATTCTTCTTCTATATACAACCATACGACCTAAATGTATTTGTTAGTATCAAAACCTGAATCTATTTTGTACGTATATGTGCACTGAATATTTATGAAAATAAAATAAAATTCTCAATTCTTCGCATGCTAGAATGTGATTTGCAACTAGTGTATACATATATACAACGATCTATTCAGAAAGATGCAAAAGAGCACCTGCATAACAAAGCGAATTCAAGTAAAGACTATTTGACAGGACAAATGTAAAGATAACTGCATAATTCAATACTGTCTTATGCATTCATGCTACAGTTCTTTTGAATCGTATAAGTACCAATTAATTTTATTCATTTCAATTTGTGTTCTCCCTTGTGTATACATGAACACTCGAGTATCTATATTTCACAATAAAAGAGATTAGAAATTATAATAATATGAACATTGTTTTTGTCTTCTATTATTTACAGTTTCTTTTATTTAACCGTCTTCTCTTTATTTACTTTCACTTAACTTACTTCTTAACTTCCCTGCCTTTTTTTATATCTTCCTTTGTCATTCCTCCATTCATTTTCCAATATTTTTAGTATTATAGTCCCGTCGCTCTTATTTCCGGCAGCCAATCACGTTACAGGTCGGCTACATTTAAACGTGTGCGCCTTGTCATTCGCTATTGATGATGTAATGAATTTCCTAAGGCTCGATAAATACTTAATATAATCGCCCGCCATTTTGACTCTTTCGTTGGCGTTCGCAGAAAGCACACGAGGACGTTATTTGCCGCTCAATTATTTGCTCAATTACAGTGCGTTTGATTTATTACCATAGGAGCTACGATATGATAATGTTTAACGGTGAAGCAAATAGATTCCTCATCTGGTAGCTCGGCAACGAAAGAACAAAAATGGCGAACGATACCACCTACCTAGACTTTATAGAGCCTTCACTTCCTAAGACGTAAGCAAAGGGGAGGAGTCACACCGGAAATAACAGCGACACGACTATAATTTATTTCTCCTAATTCTATATCTCTCGCCTTCCTGTTCCTCTTCCATTTACTTTTCTTGTTTCATACCTTATCTCTTTCCCTTTTCCTTCCTTATGAGCAGATGTACGCAAAATTATTAAAAAATGACTTTTTAAAATTTCAGCATTAATGTTTTCAGGCGTATTTAATAACCTCCGACAGAAATAAGGCTTTGTACATTAAAGTAGGCTTCAAAGTAATTTAACCGAAACAAATTTTCCTCGTTCAGGTTCATGTTTCTTCAAAACTGCTTTGACAATAGACTAGTCATAAAACGTTGCATTCAAATTAATCTAGCCAATGTTAATAAATTTATGCAAGGATATTTTAATAGCTTGCTTAGAATAATTTTTTGTCAAAATTAAAAATGTATGCATGTTTTTAAGATATGTATATACGATAAAATTTCTAACCGTTTACATAGACCTATATATCTAAAAGGATTTCGTTTTTCAAGTTTCTACCTTAAATAGTTTTGGAAAAAATGTGTGCCTTAGTTATGAAGTATATTAAAAATATAATAACCCCAAAAGTATCCTATATGTTGAGAAAGCGACCTGAAAAATTTCAGTACGGTATATAAACCATACCGCTTATAATGTGCATGTAAAATTGCAATCCTCCAAAATGAAAACTGTATTAATGATAAAATATTTAGGAATATATTTGATGATCTTTTTCACGTGTTAAATGTAAACAATGTTTGTAAATAACTAGTTGACTAGCTTCAGCTTAGTAGTAGCCATCTTCAGAACTAACGAGGTCTTTGCATATTACGGTTTCATCCGTTGTTTTACTGGGGGGTGCGTTTGTGTTAGGTAGTGTGGAGTCAAATACTGTGTGTTCTGAAATTCAGTTGCATATTGATTTGTCGTTTGTGTGTTTTTGTGTGTCTGTATATTTCGTACTGTTCTAGTGTGTTTAGTTTCTGTTTTTCGGTTGTATATGTATAATTTTCATGTCTGTGTCTATGTTGCTGTAGCTGTGGTTGGTATTTTCATATGTTCTGCATACAATGTATTGTGTGATTTGATTATGCCTGTGATGTGTTCTTTGTAACGTGTTTGAAATGATCTCCCTGTCTGTCCGATGTAGAAGTTATCACTATTGCATGTGAGTTTGTGCACACCTATTAGGTTGTATTTGTTTGTTTGTGTTGTTTGTGTGTTGAGATGCTTTTGCAGAGTGTTTTATGTTCTTTATGCGATATTGCAATTTAATTTCCTAAATGATAATGTGATCTTGTGTGTATTTTGGTTTTCGTATGTTAGTGTGATATATTTTTTTGTGTTCTTGTATTTTTGTTGTTTTCTTTTGTTTCTTATAATTATGTCTTGTCTGTTTTATTATGTTATCTATTATGTTGTGTTATGCATCTGATGGTATGTACAGTTCCCCAAAAAACGAATGAGATGACTCTTGATGATGCGAAAGTCTAAGTTCTATAGCGGGGTTCATACGATATCGAACCATGCAGAAAGACATCTGGCAATGCATGCGTATTTTCACACTATTTCAAAGTACACACCAGTCAAAATGTTATTAGTTATCTGTTCATTATCTTTTATCTTTCATGAAAGTATGGAAGGAACCGTGTGACAAGAAGTCAGTTATTATGGAAGAAAAACAATGTTATTATGAAATGATAAATAAGAGTAATGACAAAAACCACAGTGATCAGAGAAAGATAACAAGGACATTTTCTGGTTTAGCACACAAAAATATTAAGAGTCGGCTAAAATTTTTAAAAACGTTCTTTCAACAATATTTTAAACATTTATATCAATATGTTTTCAAGTTAATTTAAGGCTAAACGATACGGAATATTCAACAGACAGAAGAAATGTTGTATTTCATAAAAAAAGCTAATTTTCAAGCAAGTCAAGAGGAACATTACTTTTCACAATAAACCATAATTGCACTATTGCAGTCCATTAAGTAGGCTATTTTCTCCTATAAGAGATTTGCTTTCGTAATGTAGTGCTATTGATTGCTTGGAAAGTAAGTTATATAGCCTACTTAGAATCATATTAATAGAGCCTAAATATTTTTATACCATTAGTTTTAGATAACGATATTTAAAAATGACGTAATATCAAAAGCTTTTAAATTATATGAAAATCTTTGCCATTGGAAGTTATGAAACACTAACGGGATTCATCTATTTAAACCGTACAGTTCGCAATTAAAGTCAGTTTTTTTATTTATTGGGGTTACGAGAAATTGCTTTTTTGTGTCAAATATAAACAATGAAGGTACTGTCTTCGTATTTTGGTGATTTATTTCTATATTTTATTCTAAAATAATGTTTAAAGAAAATAAACGTGCGAAAGGCACAAAGAAAAGGCAGGTCGTTATTTTCTTGATGCCGATTTTTTTTTTGAAAATTGTTAAAATATTTAGGCTATAATATAGGCCTATACTCGCAAATACTTTCAGATCAATTTAAAGAAGCGTTACAATGCTCTATGTTATTATCATAATAAAAACCATGTTACTGTACAGTTAACAGTTACTGTACATCGTGAAACTTAAAAGTATTGGATCAAAATTCACTTACAGCAAAAACGTTTGTCTCTTGTCTGTGCAATAGCCTGTGTTCTCTTAGATGGCGGTCAAGCGTTGTGTGTAATTGATGTCATAGGATTACTCTACCACTGTGTACCCATCTACGAGTAGTATTAGATTAAAAATTGAAGTTCTATGCAATAAAACCCCTCCCTAACAAAGATACGAAAAAAGAAATTGCTTATAGAATTATTTAACGTGAACCAAATTCTGTTCGCATAGTAGCCAACGTATGGGTATGGTACACAAGAAATTCATTACGCGCGTTTCAATGTATTACGTGTGGAATGATTTTAATTAGATGCAGCATCCTCTGAGCTGTAATTATCATGGGAGAAGAGCGAAAAGGAAGGGATGATCGCACTACATTTATTATGAGAACTTAATTTAGGGTGATGCCTCCTCCAACGCAGCTCTGAACCCGTTATAAACTCCGCTCAACGTACTGGATGTCACGAGGATTAAGCGTCTTATCACTTTAACCTCCTTTTACAAAACTATCAGACTTAGACTTCGTTTACTCTACACTATTATCAGAAAACATTCTTTTCACATTGTTGATGAGTGTAAGGGTTGACATTCTCTATACTTTTCCAACTTCATTAGTACAGATTAGGCCTATTACTTTATCGCCTACAGCCTATTGTTTTACTGTTATAAGATTTATCCGATGAAGTATTTTGTTTTTTTTTTTTTTTTTTAGTAGATTATATTTTACTGCGTTGTATCAACATCTTAGATTATTAAACGTCTGAAAGAGATTAAGGTGATAATGTCAGTGAAATGTGTCCGGAGTCCAGCACTGATAGTTACCCAGCATTTGCTCATATTGGGTTGATGGAAAACCTCGGAAAAAACCTCAACCAAGTAACTTGCCCCGACCGGAAATCAAACCCGGGCCACCTGGTTTCGCTGCTAGACGCGCTAACCGTTATCTCACACGTGTGGACACGATGAAGTTGATAGGGAGGAAGAATAGATGGAATTATGATCGATTTCACTAAAGCTTTCGACGTAGTGCTTCTCGAAATACTTTTAGACAAACTAAGCAGGCTTCCAACAGATAATCGAGTAGTAAGATGTATATATAAATTCTTAGAAAACAGGACCCAAAAGGTCAGACTAGGAAAAGAAATATCGAACTAGGAAATGTAACATCAGGGGTTCCTCAAGGGGTGGTTCTTGCAACTCTGTTGTTTCCTATACACACACACACACACACACACACACACACACACACACATATATATATATATATATATATATATATATATATATATATAAACGAAATAAATAGAAATATTATTTTTCAGGTAAGGTTATTCGTGGATGACTGTATAATATATTGACAAATTAGTGATGAATCCGATATCGCAACCTTACAAAACGATCTTAACGTTATGAAAACCTGGACGACTACACCGGTAGTGAACACTTGTAAATACTTAGGTATATATTTAAGTAACAATCTGGGTTGGGAGGAACAAGTCACTAAGCCTGGAAAGCACTGCATTTCTCTATGCTTATTCTTAAGAAAGCTAACCGAAAGGTCAAAAGAATTAGCATACAAAACCCTTGTTCGACCAATTATGGAATATGAAGCAGTAGGTTGGGATCTGAACAGACAAAACCAAATCGATTCCGTAGAAAAGGTTCAACGCAGGGTAGCAAAATATGTCAAAATGGGAAAGAGACATGGCGAAGAGATAGTAAAAGTACTAGGGTGGGAATGTATCAAATCAAAGCGACGAAAAAACAAACTGAGCGCATTGTTTATGACACAAATGGGACACAAAGCATGGACCGACATCATTGTTACATTAGCAACACCATCATACTTAGGCAGGGCAGATCATATTAGGAAGTTTAAATGTAGAAAACAAAGAACGGATGTGGCAAAATTTTCCTTTGTTAACAGCACAATGGTAGACTGGAACAGCTTACCTGCGGCAATCTTTCAGGGTGGTCCTCTCAAAATCAATACATTTAAGGAAAGGTTGAGAAGATTGGACTGAAAATTTAATTATAGGTGCAGTGTAATTATCTAAGTTGTGTCATTGATTAATTAAGTTGATATGTAATTAATGTGTAATTAATTAAGGTAATAAGTAATGAAGTTACAGGAGAATGGAGAAGGTTACACAACGCAGAACTGCACGCATTGTTTTCTTCACCTGACATAATTAGGAACATTAAATCCAGACGTTTGAGATGGGCAGGACATGTAGCACGTATGGGCGAATCCAGAAATGTATATAGAGTGTTAGTTGGGAGGCCGGAGGGAAAAAGACCTTCGGGGAGGCCGAGACGTAGATGGGAAGATAATGTTAAAATGGCTTTGAGGGAGGTGGGATATGATGATAGAGACTGGATTGATCTTGCTCAGGATAGGGACCTATGGCGAGCTTATGTGAGGGCGGCAATGAATCTTCGGGATCCTTAAACGCCAGTAAGTAAGTAAGTAATAAGTAATTAATTTGATTTAGATTTAACAGAAGTAGTTATAAGTTAGGTTTACTCCGGTCTCCGGGTGCTGATTTATTCATGTAGGTACTAGTCTAGGGATGTGACCTGGCTCTGTCTGGCCTGAGACAGGACGACCCGTCTGTCGGCGTTGGATTTACGATTGCCAGCCGGACGACCTGTTGGACTATATTCGCATATAGAGCGCACAATTGGCCAATGTGAGTATACATATGGATGCATCTCGGATCCGTCTCTCAAAAAGCCAGCCAACACAATTCAAATATCTCACAATGTATACGTCATACTTCTATTTCCTATCCGATATCAGTGCATCCCGTAGCAAACTGAAATCTGTTACTGGTCCTCTTACATCCAGATATACGCATGGCTGGAGTGCTAGTCAAAATAAGATATTTGCATGAATAGCAGTTATCTTATTGAGTTGACTCTTTGATACTTTCCGAAGAAAGCAACAACAGCATTATAGGGTATAAATAGAACAAGATATAAATAGTATTCTTGAAATCAATGGAAATTATAGAAATAAATTGAAAGGAATATATAACTACTAAAAATGAAAAACAACAGACTAACAAAAGCAATACAAAAAAATATCCCTCAGGATATAGAAGTGTAGGGTATCCAAAGAGAAGATGGAATGACCAACAACATTAAAATTTGAACAAAGTTTTTAGATAGGCCCTACCAGGCCTAATGTAATTGGGAGGCGTAACGGGTCAAATCGGACACAACTGTGATTGTTGATGATCTTTGGTATTGTCATGAGGTATAGTGGTAGCATATTCAAGCACTCACTTGTGAGCTATGCTGTGATATTAGTTCTCCTGAAGCAGGACGAAGAATCCTAGCACGATTTCCGTCTGAGAGAACTGTTAGGGTCTCTACTGACCTCCAACAAGAAGCATTCCCTACCCATATTAGCTGACTAGTACTTGTGTGTCACAAGTTCCACTAAGATTTTTCATTAAAAAATATCACGCCTCATCGGGACTCGAATCAGGATCGCTTACGTGGCAGGCAGAAGATCTAGACCACTTAAACACCATAGGAACTTATGCTGTGATATAAATCTTAATAAAATTGCTATACCGCTTCAGATAATATTCGTACATTTCCTGAAGTTCGATTTTCAGCAAGTTCATGATATGAAAGTTTGCGTATAATAAAACAGAGTGATTTATATAGAACTGACACATTTCTTTCATTAATTGTTTCAAAACGAATTGTGCTAGCGACAACTTATTATACCTAAAATGTAGAGGAATTTTGGGAGATTATTTACTTCTATAGCAAATGTTGAAAATGTCCTGAATCCTGCATAAGGCACAACTCAACACGTCGTTCCATCTTACTGGCCACTCGTTGGAGGACTCTGTTGTCAATAGCTTGAATCTCCTGTGTGATGTTGTGCTTCACATCGTCCAATGTGTGGCGTAAACCCTGTCTTTTAAGTAACCCCATAGAAAGAAGTCCGGCGTTGTCAAATCCGGAGATCTCGGTGGCCACAGGTTCCTGGAAATTATTCGGTCGTCAAAGAAACTTGCAATTAGTTCCATGGATTCATTTGATGTATGGCATGTAGCGCCATCTTGCTGAAAATATCCTTGACTCAGCTCTACATCGTCCAGTTGCTCAACAAACTCCATGAAAAATCAGTCGGTACTCTGCAGTGTTCACAGTCTAGTTAAAAAAAAAATTGGGCCTTTTCACTCACCAGAGATCCAGTTGTTTCCAATTTGTTTACCAGTCCCAGTATTGTGTTTCTTTTGGGAGGATTGCGAACACCAAATTCTCTCTGGTATGTCCTTTGAGTAGCTGTAATTGAATTCGTAATCCAGTATTGCTTCACAAGGAAGAGCCGTTGATTTAATGTGTACTGCATTTTCACGTTGACACAAAATGTCGAAAACAGCTGCCAACAATAGGAATAAAACATAAACATCTGCGCATCTAGTGACAAGGAATCGAAACTCCAGAACATTCTGCTTAATTTGGTGCTAAAATTGGGTCAGCGCTGCCAACAATAGGAATAAAACATAAACATCTGCGCATCTAGTGACAAGGAATCGAAACTCCAGAACATTCTGCTTAATTTGGTGCTAAAATTGGGTCATTGAATGAATTTCCAACGGAATAATTAAAGAAAGAAATGTGTCAGTTCTATATAAATCACTCTGAATTATATAAAGAAATATTACCAGTCTAAAATCAAAACATTTTCATTCATGACATTATTCATGTTGCATGACTTACATCATCGCTGCAAACCGCATTTGACCAGTTCTCACTATTTCCCCACTGTCCGCCGAGTTAGCTCTGTGGTAGCGCGTCTGCCTCCAGACTATTCGTCCCGGGTAAAATATCTACCAAGGGACTAGGAGAGGTGGTGGTACAATCACTAGATTGTTCACCAATATGCCTAGGTTAAATCCCAAATCTCTCCGCAGTGCATATGAAGAGAAGGCATATGCCAATATTGATAGTGAATCGTACGCAGGACGGGGGCGTTAAGCCTGGCAGCTCCCTTAGTGCAATTCGACAGGAGTAGGCTACGTGCCGACACCGAATTTCCCTTTCTCCCTTCCTAATAATAATAATAATAATAATAATAATAATAATAATAATAATAAGTTAATAATAATAGTAACAATAATAATAATAATCATCATCATCATCATCCTCCTCAGCCATTCCCTTATACTACATTTACACGAACACTTACATATGCACTCCCCCTAGTACACGATCTAACTCTCCACAGATATACATCATGCACAGCGTGGTTCGCAGAAGTGTTGTAAAGCTTGAAAATGGATCACAGTCTATCCATCTATCTACAATATTCGGAACCGGAATCACGTAAATGAAGTGGGTAGTCATTGGATACATACATATACACACTACTTCCTCACTTCGAAACTTGTCTCTTACATATCCCTCATTCCAAGGCCAGTCAACTGACTTCCATACTGAGTGTACTAGAATTTTTGGAATGGGAAAGATTCGACTTCGTCTCGTCTTTTCTAATTTTTCCTCGATTCTGTTATAATGCACTTACTATTCTCGTATCGTAGTATATTAGGCCTATATTTTACGTAATTTCTAAATATTTATTGTTCATAAAAGTTAAAATTGTTAAAGAAAATGAAAGTAACTTATACCGGGACATCATTTTATTTTTGCTGGCATTTCTAATATTAACCTGGCTATACCTTTGGATTAACAGCTAAGAACCGGAAACATGACTGGAATTCGATGATACTGGCGTAAAATACAAACAAATCACTTCACTAGGTATATGAGGGAAGAAAAGTAGTTCATCCATTTACGTAAACTAGGAACTATCACGATTTTGAGTTTGATAACTTTCATTAGGTTTTTGTTTAATCAAAATACAGCACAATATTATTAACAATAAATATTTTTACTCACGAAATGAGCTATCCATACGGACGTATTCATTATGCAGTGTATATTAGGCCTATACTGTCTAAAGCACATTAGCGTACAATATAAAGAATTAAGTTAAATTGAAAAATAATCATAATATGAATACTTAAACATATTTTTGAAAATGGTGGCTGTTCATTTTCGATAGGGGCTTCAGTTCTTTTGTGCATATTATCGCACTGTAGACTATTGTACCTAATTCAAATTACCAGTTTCGTCCTTGTTACTAGTAACTCATGTTGAAATAATTCTATACCTACTCTATAGATTATAGAAGAGTACCTTATGTACTGTAAATTCAATCTTCACTTCTGCCCGATCCGAAAAGATGAAATTACTCAGACATGCTATCCACTGTACGTGTAAGTGGTTACGTCGCAGTTTCGCAGAAAGGGGAGAAATCACATGACGGTTGATTACTTAACGGGGCCCTTTTATTTCAGTTATTTTAAACAGTTGTATAATATGAAGGGGTCAGAAGCAAAGGGGTATAAGTGCACTTAATTTATTTGTGAGAAAATGTGGTTGAAAGTACTTAAGATTTCGTAAATTCGGTGAAATTTTTTATTTCAATTTTAGTGTGTGATGTGGTCGAAAGATGTATCCCTTTGCCACTAAAATTTTGAATATTTTAGCTTGCCCTGGATGCACTTAACTCATGTTTTTAGAAATGTCACTTGTAGCCCTTTGCTTTTGACCCCCTCACATTAAGTAAACGTCCAATTCCTAACAGAAAATGTTTTTAGAAAAGAGCTAATACAGCCCAGCCACTAGCCTTTACAGAGGGACGAGTAGAAGCGGGTGGGGGAAACCGGGATATGACGTAGGCAAACGGACGCACAGTACCTGTGCGAAAATATGATTCAATATTGAAAGCTCTTTCTTCATTCAAAAACGTGAACATAGGCTATTTCTGGAACATACTATACTCACTAACTCAGTAAGCCTACTGTTTACTATGGCCGTAAGGCGACTTTGACTGCATATGCGACCTTCGTTCTGTGTGGAGGACGGTTTAAGTAAAAATAAAATGATGTCCCTGTACCTTATACAACGGACGGAAACGTTTCGACACTGGTTTTACACTTAAAAAAAATAATATTGTAAGCCTTTAAAGTATTAAGTTTTATGAAGTTTTATATTTTAACAACAACTGTTAAAGTGAAAACCAAGAGGACTTGTTCCTCATTCTTCTATATACATACTGTATATTCTCTTAGCATATATAATTTCTGTGTCAACCACGAAGATATACCCTAGGTGTTTGTAATAACCCAAAACATATAGTATACTCCTATTAATACATTTGTTTTTACCTGAAGGTAAAGCCAATCGTCAAAATATTAAAAAATGTTTACTCTTCAAGTGCAGTGGAAAATATCCAGTCTATTCAACATTGTTCCTCCCTCTTTTTGTCAACATGTGACATACTTGAAGCTTTGTTTATTTGTTTTCTTTTTATTTTCGTAAATTCTGACATGATAATATTAGCACACCCCAAATACTTGCACGATCCAGTTCCTTTCACATCTTTTCTCTTTGTGTATGATAAATTCAAGAGCGAGGCCGCCACTGGCAACCGACAGAAGTCCTTATTTTGTAGGCCTTGCATTTCCTTCAAGTCTAGTCTGATCTTCGGGCTCCCTCTTGACTGCATTTCCTACTATGAATTCTCTAAGTGACAAGCAGAGAGAGAAACGCACTTCTCTGCAAGTCTCTTTATGCATTGTGAGTCTGTGATGTTCCCTTTAGACATATCTCTCACCTCCGTAGAGTTATTTTCCCCCTCACTCCTTCACTTTATGCATTTCTAAGACAGATATGCAACATTCCATTACATTATTCTCTGAGGCGTCGACTTTCAGTCTCTCGCACAGCTTTCGTCCACACTTTACCCTGCCTATGTCGCTTCTTCTACCACCAAAGAAAGCTGAGATGTCAGCCGAGGAACGTCTTGAATGTAATATCAAGATATATCCATACATAACATTCACTCTCAGAGTAAGAAAACCTTATCGTTACCTGCAGCTTTTGTATCCCCTTTTTATTTATTTTTCAGAATACCCTTATATTCGCGTATCTGACATTTTGTGCATATGCTTAATATAAAGGGTTCAATTTTGATTTAGATATTAGTATTAGTATTTATTTATTTAACCTGGTAGAGATAAAGCCGTCAGGCCTTCTCTGCCCCTCTGCCAGGAGAGTCCAACTATAATATGAAGAATGAAATTACAATCAGTATTAAAATTACAATTACAACAAAATCAAAGTACGAAAAAATTACCTGACTAATGAAAGCTAGATAATTTATCATAGAAAAACAAAGAATATTTTATATTTACTGAATTACAAATTAAACCTAGAATAACAAAATTGTATAGTGATGAATTTACTGGATATTGAAATATTTTGTGATAGATTAAGGAAACTATTTACAAGAAATCAATTACTGACCAAGTGCCTAGTAAGTTTGCGTTTGAATTCAATTTTATTTCGACAGTCCCTGATGCAAGCAGGTAGCGAATTCCAGATAATGGTATTACATTAATATTTATTTCCAGAGTGTTGTCATACACATGAGGAAACATAAATTCTGTAGTGAGTTTAAGAGCACATATGAAACACAATAGTATAGAAAATATTCAACTTTAATTAGTAGCTTTTTGGGTATTATTTTATTTGCAATTAGAAATTCGTAAATAAGCTTTAACCAATGTCGATAAAGTTTAGGCCTATGCTAACAATATTGAATTTTCTACACTTCAATTATTAAATTACACTAGCAATTAATACTCTATGATGAATATTGGAAGCTAGATCTATATCCCGATAAGTGATATAAGTAATTGTGAAGTCTAAATGGGGTAATAGAATACATTAAAAATAAAAAAACCTATTACGCGTTTTGTAATGAAGTGCATGATTAATTAGACAATTAGTCTGAAATTCTGCCTAATTTGGCAACACCGGCTCACCGACGAATCTACAGACGAACTCAGGTCTGAATAGCAGTATTCCGTCCCTTAGTTACTGCAGCAGGGATGCTAGGCTTCCTCATGGCAATAAATAAAGATACGTGTTGTTATTTAGTCAACAGTTTGGAGATAGGTTTGAATTCCATAAATGACACTAATAAGGCATCACTCATGAGACAACTAAGCCAAGAGATAATGGGGTAGGAGGCAAGTTCTTTCCCCACCACTGCATACACGCTGACTAGTTACATAATATTACACTAATCACACTTCAGATGCATACAAACAATTGTTCTTCCTCTGATACATGCCGTCAAGTGAGACGTACTAGTCCACACCTGTGGAGTAACGGTTAGTGCGTCTGGCCGCAAAACCAGGTGGCTCGAGTTCGAATCCCGGTCGGGGCAAGTTACCTGGTTGAGGTTTTTTCCGGGGTTTTCCCTCAACCCAACATGAGCAAATGTTGGGTAACTATCGGTGCTGGACCCCGGACTCATTTCACCGGCATTATCACCATTTCATTCAGACGCTAAATAACCTGAGATGTTGATACAGCGTCGTAAAATAGCCTACTTAAAAAAAGAGACGTACTACTTTACACTAGATGTACATATCAGCCAGAACCTCAATCAGAGGTATATATGTTATTATGGACTCCGAAAATAACTAAAATCATATTTGTTAATAAATAATTAAAAGTAAAATTGAATTACAAAACAACACGAAATTAAGCTCATCCTTATATATGGACTCTAAAAAAAGCCGATGAAAACTAATCTTTGGAAGAAAAATATAGAGAATCGTTTTTTGGGCTATTAAATATAAATAGGAAGTGGAAAATATGGTACAAATGAGAGTTGTATGACATAAAAGTACGAGTATAAAGACTAAAATGAATGATCTTGTCATGTTATAAGATAAAATGACCAATCACACACGTAAAGAATACTTACCTCGACAGCAGAAGGTAAAAGGCCAAAAGCCAACCCAAAATCAGATGGGAAGATGGGGTGATTATGAATACAAAATACATGCGACGTGTAAATTGACGAGTATTACCACAAAACCTGGCAGGAACTTCAAAGGAAGGCTGTTGTGCAATTGATGATGATGATGATGATGATGATGATGATGATGAAGATGATGATGATGATGATGATGATGATGATGATGATGATGATGATGATGATGGGCGTTTCTGCACCTTTGTCATGGTGCATAAATCCATAAGCGTAGAATCCGAAATTGATTTACATCTATACCTTTACATTAAATATTAACAATGTAAAAATTACAGCACTTTTATTTGCAGACGATCAAGTAATTGTCAGCCGTAACGAAAATGATATGCAAATAGCAATTATTAAATTAAATGAAGTTGCCAGTAAATATAATATGATTATCTCCACAGATAAAACGAAAGTAATGGAATTCCTAGGATCTTACCCAAGCAGAACAAAAATTGTACTAAACAATAAAATTATAGAACAAGTGAATACGTTCAAATATCTAGGCTGCAACGTCACTTATAACAAGAGCTGAGAAATAGACGACAAGTTAAATGGTTTTAATTATTTTTGTGGAACAATACGTCGAACTTTAGGTAGGAAAGTTCGGAAAGAAACATTACTAAAGTTTTACAAAGTGATGGCTTTACCAGCTTTACTGTATGGATGCAAGAACTGGGTTTTAAGGAAGAAAGACGAGAGAAGAATTGAGGCTGTTGAAATTAAATTTTTTAGGTTTGTAGCTGGCTGTACACTACTTGATAAAAAGAGAAATGAAGACATTATATCCGAATTAAAAATACATAATATTATAGATATAATAAGAAATCAAAACAATTGGAGAGAGTATATACAGCATATATGCCAGAAACATCAATTACTAGAACAATATAAATCATGGCCCTCGCGGGAGAAGAAACCCAGGAAGACCCACAAAAAGATAGCGGGACCAGTTTTGATTTGATTAGAGTGGAACGGATCTTATGGTCCACACCGTAATGCAGATGATGATGATGATGACCTTTACATTAAACATCATTGCAAAAATTGTGTGAAAACGTTATTTGCCCTATCATAATATCGTGTAGCATGATGCATTATTAACATATTTACAGTTTATGCGCACTTCATATTATAAAATGTCTCACAAGACTCGAAGAATTTCATACTGTACGTTTTCCTATTATTACCTTCCTTTACTAACCACAAAATATGAGGATATGTGTAACGGCAGTGCCGCTTTAAAAATTCAATTTGTTTGAAAGGAGTAAGGATTTCAACTTTGGAAAGTATATGGGTTAAATTGCGTTTCAAGTGGTTCCGTACATTTAATTTCTAGCTAGCACTTCTCGAAATTGGTATATTTCTTTTGTATAATACAGTATAATACATTTCGTAAAGTTATATTTTAAAAAGTTTTCTTGCTGTTCTAAGTGATATGAAGTATATGAGTCCCTTAAATTCCTGCAATTGCGAATCACATTATCGGTTAAACGTAGCGCGTAACATGAAGTGATTTCATAGTATTTGTCCGACTTTTAATGTAAATGCACCTCTCTTCCTCTTTTTCCCGTAAAATCTGGCTTCTGAGAAACAAGCAACAAGAAAATGCTTTATAAAACAAGTTCATGTAACATATTTTTGTAATTTATTATTATTATTATTATTATTATTATTATTATAGCACAAAAGATTATATACTGGAGAGTCAAAAGCCGTCATAACTCTGAACTGTGACAGCTCCAGAAAAATCACAGTGATATATAGCAGTGATTTTGTCACAGTGTGATTTTTGTGTTTTGGTGATTCTTGACGATTGTGGGGCTCCGTTTCCTGTCTTTAGATTTCCGTGTCATCTAGAACTCAATTTCACTGACATCTACTTATCTCTGAACAAACCATGAGGAATACCAATGTTTCTCATCATGAGCCGACAGATGTTTATATTATTATTATTGTTATTATTATAATTATTATTTAATTTGAACCAATTATTATCCTGTGCAATTTAAAGTTCCAGTTTTATGCACCGGATCTAATAACCTCGACTCACAAATTACAACAATACACGGTACAGCAATGGTTTGTGGTTGTAATTCCATTTTTAAATGCTGAAGGCGCATATAGAGTGTTAGCTTGGAGGTCGGAGGGAAAACTACCATTGGGGAGGTGGAGACGTAGATAGGAGGATAATATAGAAATGGATTTGAGGGAGGTGGGATATAATGGAAGGGACTGGATTAATCTTGCTCAGGATAGGGATCGATGGCAGGCTTATATTAGGGCGGCAATGAACCTCCGGATTTCTTAAAAGCCATTTGTTTGTAAGTAAAACGCTGAAGGCAATAAGTACACTCAAAATTTTTAAATTATCCAGAATTACTCCACATAGTTAGCTGTCTTGGTAGCTCAGTTGGCAGAACACAGGCTTAACACGGCCACGGATCCGAGTGAAATATCGGCGATGACGGAGTTGTATTTGTGATGTACAAAGCCAAGGATATGAGGATTTTCCCTAGGCTTCTCACTGTTTTCCTCTTCTTTCCATCGTAAATCTTCTTTCATTATAGTCCTTGTATTTAAAGGGGACGCGAGGTGGACGTACCAAAAATTGGCGGGGGGGGGACAATGTAAGTTAAAAAATGTACATTACCTATAAATAAATATTCGCACGAAAATATAACAGTTTCAATCATGTTGTCGTATTTTACTACACGATCACGCGACCTATAGCATCGTGCATCTGTTATATTACTGTTATTGTAGCATTGGAGACTGGATAAGATAGATAGAGTGGAAGTGAAATAACCTTGCATATTGTACACTGAAATGAATAGAAAACTTATATTACGTTTTGTGATTAAATGCACTGTTAATTAGAAAATCAAGTTTGAAGTTTCAGGAGTCCGACAACATCGCCGCGAACACACGCTTCTCGTGATACAGACGTAAGAGGTCAACGAACTCGGTAACTCGGGTCTCTAGCTAGATGAGCTGTTCTCTGGCGCTGTGTTGCAACCAACCTGCAGCGTGCAGAGGCTTGAATTTTGAAATTAAAATTTTTAAAATTAAATTTACACGAAAACCGATCACAATATTGAAATGCGCCAGAGGGATAAATTATTCTTTATTAGCTTTCCTATCGATGTAGACAAAAATAGCGATCCTACTCGAAATAGTTACCGAATAAGAGGTTGTTAAACATTTGAGAAAAACACATTTTTTTTTCTGAAAAATCTATTAACTTTCCACCAATGTGATATTATAATTTCTTGTTACATACAACATGAGCTATTCTCTCTGAAGACCTGCAAGGCTATTTCACTCCCACTCTCTCTCTCTCTCTCTCTCTCTCTCTCTCTATAATATATATATATCATAGTGCAAGTTTTAGGATTACTTCACTATTGGAAGTAAGTATACTAAAATACTACTACCAGATCTGGCTGACCGCTTGAAAATAGCTATGGTACGTTTAGCAATTTAAGACCTAATATCCTAAATGTGCTAAGTGCCATTTTTCAAATTTCATTTTATATAATCTAAGGGAAGAACATCCATGTGAGAATATCATACTAAATTGTCTTTGTCGTAGCTTAACTGTATGTAAGTGTCTCATTCGTGCGTCAAAAGACGGTGTTCTAAGTATCTCAATATGCATTTCGCAGTGTGTTTTTTCATCAATATCTCAGAAAGTTGAATGACGTTGTATATTATATACGTGATATTTTGGCTCTCTCATCTTCTATTCTTGCTTTCAATAAAGGATCCAAGTTACCCATAAATTCCAAATAAACGTGCCTTATTATTGCTGCTTTTAAGATTCATCATGACCACTTTGGGCTATACCTTGTAATACTGTGTAATGCAAAGTATCCAGTTATCAGTACCAAAATCGCCCTTGAGACCTACTCTTGGAAAGTTCATTACGGAAATTACATTATTAAGCACTATTTAAAAATTACTTTTCGTGAAATTGATAAGCGATACATAAGAAATTATTCATATGATATTCATTTTAATGGGCTCAAATTAATTCTGAGTGGGCTCCAGCCCACCAAATTCCCCTACTGGCCTCGTTAATGCTAAAAAAATAGGACATCTCTTGTGTTTGAATGATGCCGAATCGATTGTCCGTCATGATAAGTGGTCCTCGCGGTTTCTTCAAAGATTGGTAGTTGACATTTGTTCATGAGATATGACAGTCTACCGTCAGGAATGTGAGCCGTTATGAGCAAAAGTCAAAAATGGGAAATGAGGGTTAAAGTAAACATTCTCTAAAATACAGAGCAAAGTAGCAATTAATATTCAATTTATTTAAACTATTAGTAGTCAGTGGATAGCACGAAGGACATATTAATTGCTATTTTGAGTTGTATTTTACAGAATTTTTACTTTAAAACTCATTACCCAATTTTGACTTAACCACTTCTGCTCTGGACGGCTCATATGTTACATGGATCTGATGACTGGAGAGAAATGCGAGTTGCAGCCGGTGTGGAGCCAGCTTAGCCGGGAAGTACAATCAGTATGCAATTCATTTCATGACGGACACAGAAAAAAGTCTACTGTAGTAGGGTTGAAGAGCTTAGAGGATGGTCCATTTCCAGTCCGATAAGCACCCATACACTGTACCTCTATGTAGAATCTTCCTCTGAAAATGAAGATAAACACACTCTACCTTTCCATCGACACTTCGGTCGTTTCTAGTGATTATATATATATATATATATATATATATATATATATATATGTGTGTCATATAATATTTGACAATTATGCATGTATTTATTTACACTGCAAGTGGGCAAGCACCCGATGGCAGTGGTATACACAATATAAACAATACAAAAAAAATAATAAGCAATACACAATAAATTTACTATACACAATCCAATTATACAATACACAATACAATAAGAATACACAATATAATTTAACACAATAATAATAAAACATAAATAAAATATCTAATTTTACATTACAACCTACATAATTATGTATAGGCCCTACATAAGTTTCAATAGTCTTTCACTTTACTCTCATCTCACTCACTGTAGTGGCACTATGACGCATTTCACTGACACTTTAGGACACATTTCATTGACGCTATAAATGATCACTGATCGGAACTATTCACTGCACTGTAAAATCATAACTCCACTGACTCACCTCGCTTCACTGTTCAAATAAGTCAAATAATTACACCCTTATGCATACTGTACTTATAAACAGAACTACATTTAAACTAAACATTTCTAGTCTAAGACCCTCTTACACGCTATTTTTAAATAATTTACAATTCAAACCAAGGAAGTAACTCGTCAGGCTAAATAAATACATGTCACCTTAAAAAATTAAATGTTAAATATCACCTTAATTTTAATTTGCACTTGATACACAACTTTTTAAATTATCCTTGAAACTCCTTAAGGAAGGACAGCTCTCAAAGACCGCTGCAGGTAGGTCATTCCAATCATTTATAGTTCTATTTAAAAATGAGAATTTACCTACATCCGTTTTCTGTTTCCTACATTTGATTTTAAAATCATGATCGTTCCTACCATAGTACGTTGGCTTTTCTAACCGAGCCGTTATGTCTACCCATGCTTTCTGACCTAGATGTGCTCTATACAATGATGTTATTCTAGTTTTCCTACGTCTGTTTTCCAAAGTTTCCCATTTAAGTTCTTTTATCGTATCGTTTCCATCTTCTCTTTTACCTTTAACAAATTTAGCTGCCCTATACTGGATTCTTTCTAAGGAATTTGATATATTCTATAGGGATCCCAACATGTAGTTCCGTATTCCATTAACGGTCGCACTAACGTTAGATATGTTATTTCCGTCGATTTTGGGCTAGTCTTTCTCAAGATTCTCATAATAAAGTGAAGTGCCCTCCATGCTTTACCCGTAACATTATCAACATGCTCTCCCCAAGAAAGTTTGGAGTTTAAATACACTCCTAGGTATTTACAACATTGTACTTGCGGAATTACAACACCACTGAATTCGTAATTAAGACTAGTTTCCTCTAACAAAGTCCTTATAATGAATAATAAGAGGTGATTTTTATACTTTTCTGTGAATAATTCCGCACTAAGGTAGAGGCACACCGTTCCGTTAACCGAACGGAGTAGTAATTCATGTTATATAAAGGATTCTCAGAATATTCGTTTCTGAGAAATTTGTTTTTACAAAAGTTTTAAACTTCTACTTGTTTATATAAGTTTATTTTCAATTTTACTGTATGTGAAATATCTTTTTTTTTAGTTGGGATTTATTCTAAGGATTTGATTTTGGAAATAGTGTCTTTGAGATATTTCCACGTCAGCCACTCGAGTTGGTATCCTACGAGTTAATGGTATTTGTTATGAAAAAATTGGTTTTAGGGCCGTTTTCTGAAAGTATTCAAATTTCTTTTCCACCATTCCATTATTTGTTCTATTTAATACCATCTCTAACATGAAAGAATTGGCCGAATTCTTAATACAACTGTGATATGTTAAGGATTCGATAATTTATGGCAGACGCAATATTATTCATCGAAGAAAGACATAAATGAATTTCGTCCATTAAACCTAAGGAATTCATACAAATTTATGTATGGATATATAAAGATTCTTTGTTAAACATCGAAGCGTCGAACAAGTGTTCAACATTTTTGTTAACTTTTTCACGTGTACAAATCAGTGATCTTTTCAGAACAATGCTTACGTTAAAACATTTAGAGAAAGGCTTTCCCAGCCAAGAAGGTATTGAATAACGTAAATAATAAGCATCTATTAAGACGCAGCTTTGCCGTTGTGTAAAAGTTGTATGGAATGTAAAGACTATTTCGAACATGTATATTTGTTCGTTATTGATATGAAGCCCGCCGTTATTTTAGGTGAAGGCTTGTCATCATGTTGACCACATGTCACGATAATATTCCCGATATGCACCTATTTAGTGGAAGATTAGAATTGTTTGAAAAGATTAAACAGTAACAAATTTAAAATGTCTGACAATAAAGGAGGTGCTGGATCTGAAATCGATCCCATTAAGTCCCTGATGAAAAATTGTTACTTCCGTTAAGTTATACGCAAGTTTCTCAAGCAGAGGTTTATTCCGTTTTAGCCCGTTCTTAAGAAAATAGGGGAACGTGCTGTAGAAGTTACACGTACAGGCCCATATATTTTTTTTATATAATTATCCTGCTTTGGATGCAATAAATCAATTTTAGGATCATTTCTTTATACTAATGGAAGAGCGCAAGTACAGTTGGAGAGAAATAAGTAGACTCAAGAATTATTAGGCAATTTGATAATTTTCTGTCGTTTGATTTCTACAAAATTCAAACAATTTTATGAGGTTATTTATTATTGTATATGCTTCCATAACAGGGACATCATGACGAAGTGAAAAGAAACTATAGAGAGTATTTGAAATGAGATGTGGAGAAGAATGGAGCGTGTGAAATGGACAGATAGGAAAATAAATGAAACTGTGCTAGAAAGAGTGGGTGAAGAATTAATCATGCTGAAAGTTATAAAAAAGAGAAAAAGAAACTGGCTGAGAAAGTGCCTAAGAAGAATCTGCGTACAGATGAATGCACTGGAAGAAATGGTGAACGGAAGAAAAGTTCGGGGCAGAAGAAGATATCAGATGATAGACAACATTTTTTTTTTTCGTGTATTAGCTCGATGAGAGCTCTATAGTGTTCTTTTGACTCTGTTGACTCTCTGTAGGGCTTTGATTTAATTTATATTATTTTCATCACTGTTTGTATTTCTTTTTTGTATTTATGTGCGCTATCTGGTAAGATGGAAGAGAACGCCTTATAGCTTAATCCTGTCAGATTAAATGAATGAATGAATAAATCAATCAGTGACTGACTGAGTGAATGAGTGAATGAGTGAATGAGTGAATGAGTGAATGAGTGAATGAGTGAATGAGTGAATGAGTGAATGAGTGAATGAGTGAATGAGTGAATGAGTGAATGAGTGAATGAGTGAATGAGTGAATGAGTGAATGAGTGAATGAGTGAATGAGTGAATGAGTGAATGAGTGAATGAGTGAATGAGTGAATGAGTGAATGAGTGAATGAGTGAATGAGTGAATGAGTGAATGAGTGAATGAGTGAATGAGTGAATGAGTGAATGAGTGAATGAGTGAATGAGTGAATGAGTGAATGAGTGAATGAGTGAATGAGTGAATGAGTGAATGAGTGAATGAGTGAATGAGTGAATGAGTGAATGAGTGAATGAGTGAATGAGTGAATGAGTGAATGAGTGAATGAGTGAATGAGTGAATGAGTGAATGAGTGAATGAGTGAATGAGTGAATGAGTGAATGAGTGAATGAGTGAATGAGTGAATGAGTGAATGAGTGAATGAGTGAATGAGTGAATGAGTGAATGAGTGAATGAGTGAATGAGTGAATGAGTGAATGAGTGAATGAGTGAATGAGTGAATGAGTGAATGAGTGAATGAGTGAATGAGTGAATGAGTGAATGAGTGAATGAGTGAATGAGTGAATGAGTGAATGAGTGAATGAGTGAATGAGTGAATGAGTGAATGAGTGAATGAGTGAATGAGTGAATGAGTGAATGAGTGAATGAGTGAATGAGTGAATGAGTGAATGAGTGAATGAGTGAATGAGTGAATGAGTGAATGAGTGAATGAGTGAATGAGTGAATGAGTGAATGAGTGAATGAGTGAATGAGTGAATGAGTGAATGAGTGAATGAGTGAATGAGTGAATGAGTGAATGAGTGAATGAGTGAATGAGTAAATGAGTAAATGAGTAAATGAGTAAATGAGTAAATGAGTAAATGAGTAAATGAGTAAATGAGTAAATGAGTAAATGAGTAAATGAGTAAATGAGTAAATGAGTAAATGAGTAAATGAGTAAATGAGTAAATGAGTAAATGAGTAAATGAGTAAATGAGTAAATGAGTAAATGAGTAAATGAGTATGGGGAGACCAAAAGGAAGGCGGAAAATAGGTAAGAATGGAGAATGCTGGGTTTCCATTGAAAGATCTGCCCGTGATTACATAAATAGTGAGAGTCACTGTTTTCTGAAGAGAGAGATGAAATTCATGATCATGGAGAGATCTCATACGTAGGTGATGTAGGAAGGAAGAAAGAAAGTACTGTGTTACATATTCTTCTCCAACAACCTGATTTGGATAGAGGCAGATATAATTACAATGGAATCTGCTCTTTTGTACTCTAGGATTGAAAGAGGATTTAAGATAATCAACCTATGCAAGCGTGCACTTACTTACCTGTGGATTGCATATTTAATTTCTATGGATGTAGAGGACCAAATTAATAAACTTGCTTACTGCAGACAATTTTAGTTAAATTTAAAGAAGAAAAAAAAAAACTAGAATTGAAAAGAAATTTCTTGCCATTTATGGTATCAAATACATATATCTTTTAACACGGAAGTTTCTGCATAGCGAAAAACACGATTGTAGGCTACAGTAGTTTTCGAAATGATAGAAATTTCAGTCCTTTCGATTTTCTTAGGAGATTATTTTAAGTTCCTTGGAAGGAAAGGTACTGACTATGGAATTTAGGTCTCGTGTTTTAATGTAGTTCAAGAAAAGAATGATAATGTATTCACTAATGTGCTCCTTTGTGTTTCAGGAGCGCTGACTACTACAACACCACGAAAGTCATATTGTGCGATCTTATTGTGTACCATATCGTATACTCGTAGACGAAAGAAGACGACCTGTAGTCGGGAGGTAAGAAATCTATTTAAAAACATTGCAGCATTCTCCCGGTTGTTCTAAGAATATATGGTTATGTTTTATTGTCATGTTATCATAAGTCATTAAATCGCTGGCTTTTGTTTTTTTTTTATATTTCGTCGCACGTATTTCTTATATTCACTATGAATTTGTGTTCTGGATAGATTTATCGGTCTTTAAAAGTGAATTTTACATCAGACGTATAATGATCCTCGATCGTCTTCCAGCTTTCTTGAAGATCTCGATTTAATGATATCCACTAGTAAATGGAATGGGGTTTGGTGTCCTACTTTGTAGAGCTGAAGTTAAATACTTATCATTGTTCTGCTAATCACGTTTGGTGCTTCAGAGTTGAAGCTCATTCTAAAACCGACGAGACACTCGTCATATAAAAGGAAGAGTCTGTCCTTGAGAATCAGGTAATTACTTACACAAACCCTCAGATAAATATATTCTGAAAACGCTGCAACTTAATTTCGCGGTATGACTTCAAATTAGTTAAATGCCTTTGCATTACAGAAACTCATGTCTCCTTGACTGACTTCAAAATCAAAGAATAGCTTGGATAAAGAGAAATACGATTGCCGTACTAAGCTTGGAAGATAATCCAGGAACTTTGAATTCATATTTGTTTTCTTCTCTGCGTGCATTTCTGAGAGCCACATTTCACTTTTCTCATTGTCATGTAAACGAGACACCGAAAGTGTACAACAGGCAATTCTCTGGTACTTTCGGTAAGAAAAATTAAATTCATAGTACAGTATAATAAAGTTAGTCATACATTTAATATATATTATTTTAAGTACCGAAGTACATATGATATTTCCATGCAGATTTTCTGCGTCATCATACGATGAAAGAGTAATGGAACGGAGAAAAATTCCCTCCGGCGCCGGAATTTGAACCCGGGTTTTCAGCTCTACGTGCTGATGTTTTATCCACTAAGCCACACCGGATACAACCCCGACGTCGGATAGAATCGTCTCAGATTAAGCTCCAACTCTTGGGTTCCCTCTAGTGGCCGCCCTCTGCACTACGTCATAGATGTCTATGAACGTAGGACCGAAGTCCACTGAGGTGCACTCGTTATGAGTGACTAGTTGGCCGGGATCCGTTCCATTACTCTTTCATCGTATGATGACGCAGAATATCTGCATGGAAATATCATATGTACTTCGGTACTTAAAATAATATATATGATATGCGTAAATCACTTCGTGATTTAAGACGGCGGTTATTCCGTCGGATCCCGGCCAACTAGTCACTCATAACGAGTGCACCTCAACACATGTGTGGACTTCGGTCCTACGTTCATAGACATCTATGACGTAGTGCAGAGGGCGGCCACTAGAGGGAACCCAAGAGTTGGAGCTTAATCTGAGACGATTCTATCCGACGTCGGGGTTGTATCCGGTGTGGCTTAGTGGATAAAGCATCAGCACGTAGAGCTGAAAACCCGGGTTCAAATTCCGGCGCCGGAGGGAATTTTTCTCCGTTCCATTACTCTTTCATCATACATTTAATGTTATCTTGTTTTATTGGAATAGAAAGAGTAGATTTTAATTACAAAGATATAATCTTATGAGACATAAAATACTGTTTCAGGTCACTATAGTAAGAGTTGACAATAATTCTCAGCGACAAGTTTGAAAGAAAGTACGAGTTTATAAATCCAACCATCCAAATCGATAAATCGCATAGTGAAAACTCCTATTGGAGGCAAAGCTGTTAAAGTGTTAACTAACAAAATTCAGTGTTTTAACACCGATCCACTATGTACAGTGCATAGCACAACAGGATGCTGCAAGGATAGATCATTAATTTTTTTATTAATACATTAGTGAAATATGAGAGCAGAGTAGAGTTACATTCTCAGTGCATTTCGTTTATGCTATAAGCCTACCAGAGGTTTCCAGCCTTTGAGTGTAATGGGCCTCTTAAAGCTTAATACTTTCTATATTGTGGACTAGAGTTGAACAACGATCGAGAAAGCAAGACTAATAAATAGCACCCGCAAAGCCGAAAACCCGCACGACAATGTATGCCTACGTCGCGTCACTGACTTAAAGACTGCATGTGAGTGTTTCAAGACATCGAGAGTGGTAAACTCTCGAACGTCAAGCAGCCTTGAATCGTCACAATTCTTTATACTCAGAAACCAGACTGAACTGTTATCTCGTTTGGCAACTGTTATATTATGTATAAAAAATCAGGTAGCTTATTTGATGCATCATCTGTACCTTTTAGTGTATAATAATCCTTTCCTCAATCTTTATTTAATAGGTCCTTATTAAAAGGCTAAACATGTTTTTCTTGTGTTTGAGATCAAGTGTACAATCTCAATATATATATATATATATATATATATATATATATATATTAACACTTTGTTTAACGTTATGTTTTATATATCTTAGAAATGCAAATTTATTTGAGCATTGTTTTTCTTTCTATGTATATAATAATAATAATAATAATAATAATAATAATAATAATAATAATAATAATAATAATAATAATCCGTGGCGCTACAGCCCGTGAAGGGCCTAGACCGACCAGCCGGCTGCTGGCCTCACGCCCACATGCCGAAGCAGAGGTGGACGATCATCCAACCAGAATGGAGGTATCGTGTGGTTAGCACGATGATCCCCCCAGCCGTTATAGCTGGCATTCGCAACCGGATTTCGCTACCTATCGTAGCTCCCAAGTGCATCACGATGCTGGGTGGGCACCGGTCCCATACACTGGCCGAAATTTCATGAGAAAATTTCTTCTCCCATGAGGACTCGAACCAGCGCGCATTCCGTAACGCGAGTCCTAGAGTATATAACCATAGGTAGCCTAATATCTGATAGCAGATCCATTTTTCAGAAAATTAGAACTCTCTATTTTATGAATAGGTATGGTTAAAAATGTCCGAACTAGGTACTTGTCAATACATTTAAAATACTAGTACCCCAACTGGGTACGTGCCAAGAAGTTAAAATGTTAATACCCAAACTGAGTACTTGTCAAAAATTATTTCTTATTGTAGTAATAAGACACGCTTTTAGAAAATCTAATCGGCTAATATTTCCTTGTCTGTATTGAGGAATGAGTTATTCTATACATTTTCTGAGCTTTTCATACTCAGGATTAGGTTTGGCACTGTAAATATAATTAATTTTGATGTATGTGCTAGTCTGTGTCTGGATAATGGAATCAACAAAATTATATATGTGTGGATGGGCACTGTTAAAATTCAGACCGAAAGCCCTATGCAAAGCCTCACAAGCATTTTTTGTTTTGTATCTGAAGCCCAAATTTCGGGAGGAAATGTTCCATCTGCCTCTATCAAATTAGGAGTTAATAATCAGCAAAGCTAGTTACAATTTGATTTGTGAGAATTATACTCATTAAATCCTCAACAAATGCATTGTGTTTCTCTGTCTCTTCGAAATTTGTATCTACCTACAACTACCAGACATTGTCCTCTTTCACTCTTAATATTCTGCAGTTCACCGTGAAGATCAACTTCAAAACTCTTAGGGTGCTATGCATAGACATTTCGCTAGCCCGCGCTACGAGCGTGCTAAACTAGCTCCGGCTATCGACTGATTACTTGTACAGGATTCATATTATATCATATCGCTAAAACTGGTTTATGAATACGAAAAACGTTAGTTCGCTGATCATCCACCGGAAGCCCGCGCTAAGAATGTCTATGAATATGGCTCTTAGTAACATATAAGCACAACGTGGAGTGCTCTGTCTTTCCGTTAAATGCGCCGTGTTATGTGCTTGGAACAACTGACTAACGCGATCCGGGGACGCGATCAGTATTATCACCCATTACAGTCCTTATGTGCCTGGAACAAATTGACAAACGCGAGCAGTGTTACCACCCATTATATTACTTTGTTTATTATTATTATTATTATTATTATTATTATTATTATTATTATTATTATTATTATTATTCTTGTTATATTAACTTTCTATTTTGTATAAAATGTTATATAAAAATGTATATAAAATTACTTGAGTGCTCTGACGAGCGCAGTTGATATCTTTACAGTATAGCTGTCCGCGCGCAGTTGATGTGATTACAATATAGCTGTTCGCTCGCAGTAGATGTGATTACAATATACCTGTCCGCGCGCAGTTGATATCTTTACAGTATAGCTGTTCGCTCGCAGTTGATGTGATTACAATATAGCTGTTCGCTCGCAGTTGATGTGATTACAATATACTTGTCCGCGCGCAGTTGATATCTTTACAGTATAGCTGTTCGCTCGCAGTAGATGTGATTACAATATACCTCTCCGCCGCAGTTGATATCTTTACAGTATAGCTGTTCGCTCGCAGTTGATATCTTTACAGTATAGCTGTTCGCTCGCAGTAGATGTGATTACAATATTCCTGTCCGCGTGCAGTTGATTTGATTACAATATAGCTGTCCGCGCGCAATTGATGAGATTCTGACCTTTTCGCGCGTAATCGATACCCACCCATATCGTTTTCTTGGAGATTTGTATTTGTTATATTAAACAACTACATTTCATAACCAGTAAAAATGGC
This sequence comes from Periplaneta americana, assembly GCF_040183065.1. NCBI lineage: Eukaryota > Metazoa > Arthropoda > Insecta > Blattodea > Blattidae > Periplaneta > Periplaneta americana. The sequence goes on from NC_091125.1 coordinate 25,240,048, forward strand.
TATTCGATTACCAAACTTTATGGATAGCGAAAGAGGAATGTACGCTTTAAGACCATGCCAATCCCGAGTAGATAGTATAACTGTGGAAGAAATTCGATCCAACCTTAAAAAAAAAAAGGACATGACGACTAAATATAGAATTTTAAAATAAAAGAAAAGTACCTCAAAAAACAAAAGTAGACCTAATTGGTATCATAGATACCTCATATACTTAATACAACAAAAACAGAATAGAAGGAAAGATTATTGAACAACAATCTAGCTTTAACGATTTTGAATGTAACACAAAAATTTAACGATGTAGAAAATAAATTAAGCAAATTTCGGTAAATAATAGGTACAAATAAAGGAACAGTATTTAAAAAGAATACCACAAAACAGTTTTAAAGTTTCATAAAGTTATCTTCATCCCAGAGTGTAGACATATGAGATTAAAATATGGACACTTAGAAGAAGAAAAAACATTCAAGAATTAAATGCAAGAAATGAAATTACTTTTAGACTTTTGGAGGAATGTATCACATTTCATTACCGGTACAGTAGAAGTGAGGATGTAATAAGTACAGTATAATAGACAAAACAGAACAATATAAATCTAATTAGTTTACATACATGCTAAGTATGAATCGTATTATGGAATACCACTGTAGATATACGAATAATTACAACCGACAGGAAAACGAAGTGTTGCGAGACAAAGAAAACCTGGTTAGTATAGAATGGAGAACGAATCAAATTTATGATGTCTAACCAATGTTGCCAATGAATACGTTATCATCTGTAGGAGATTAAATTGTTATGTTAAGGCCTAGTATAAATGACCACTTCTATATTACATCCCTCAAAGCAACTTATAACTTAAGCCTTCATGGATATATATTTGTAATTTAAAGGAGATAGTCCATTGTTGGAGTTATGTAAACATTTTAACAGAAAGACCATATTATAGATTTATTAATTTGTCGTAGAAATTTTACTTGAAGCAAGTAAAGCGATCGGTTTGGAAGTAAATCCCGAAAAGACAAAGTATATGATTATGTCTCGTGACCAGAATATTGTACGAAATGGAAATATAAAAATTGGAGATTTATCCTTCGAGGTGGAAAAATTCAAATATCTTGGAGCAACAGTAACAAATATGAATGACACTCGGGAGGAAATTAAACGCAGAATAAATATGGGAAATGCGTGTTATTATTCGGTTGAGAAGCTCTTATCATCCAGTCTCCTGTCCAAAAATCTGAAAGTTAGAATTTATAAAATAGTTATATTACCGGTTCTTCTGTATGGTTGTGAAACTTGGACTCTCACTCTGAGAGAGGAACATAGGTTAAGGATGTTTGAGAATAAGTTGCTTAGGAAAATATTTGGGGCTAAGCGGGATGAAGTTACAGGAGAATGGAGAAAGTTACACAACACAGAACTGCACGCATTGTATTCTTCACCTGACATAATTAGGAACATTAAATCCAGACGTTTGAGATGGGCAGGGCATGTAGCACGTATGGGCGAATCCAGAAATGCATATAGAGTGTTAGTTGGGAGGCCGGAGGGAAAAAGACCTTTAGGGAGGCCGAGACGTAGATGGGAGGATAATATTAAAATGGATTTGAGGGAGGTGGGATATGATGATAGAGACTGGATTAATCTTGCACAGGATAGGGACCGATGGCGGGCTTATGTGAGGGCGGCAATGAACTTTCGGGTTCCTTAAAAGCCATTTGTAAGTTATTAAGTATATTGACAATTAATATTTGAGGAGAAAAATTCTCTCCGGCGCCGGGGATCGAACCCGGGTCCTTGGTTCTACGTACCAAGCGCTCTCACCACTGAGCTACGCCGAATTCAATCCACAGCACCGGATCGAAGATTCCTCCTTTAATGTTTCCCTTTCTTCTCCTCAAATATTAATAATAGTCAATATCACAGATATTATTCTGTACGACAAATTAATAAATCTATAATATTCTCATAGCTAGCAGTGCATATGTCTGTACAGATTACTGTGCACTTAACTGCGGAATCCCGGCCAAATAAGTCACTCAGCTGAGTGAGCTCCTAGTATAATGGCAGTTGACATTGGTCATATACGTCAACATGCCTAACTTGGAGTCAGGCCATAAAGGGAAACATTAAAGGAGGAATCTTCGATCCGGTGCTGTGGATTGAATTCGGCGTAGCTCAGTGGTCAGAGCGCTTGGTACATAGAACCAAGGACCCGGGTTCGATCCCCGGCGCCGGAGCGAATTTTTCTCCTCAATATTAAGAAAAAACCATGTTAAAGCGAAGATTTAATGTAAAATCCCTTAAAATTACGCAAATCTGTAAAAACTTAATAACAACTGCATTTATAATTTTATATATCAATAATATCCGTAAAATATGGTATTTTTGTAATATATTCATTACGTTAGGATGCTACACAGTGCAAAACTGTGTAGCGTAATCACCGTCTTTGACACGTGCAATTTATGATTATTATAGTTATTTTATCTAAATTAATTGCTTTGAAAATTAATCAATTTTACATGTGAAATAAAGTAGAAATATTTTTATTAGCGAAATGGGAACACTTAGAGCAGTGATCGCCAAAAGCTGTGTCGCGACACATGCCCCTGTCTCCACTCAAGCGTAACCATGACATATCCCCACCCTCTGTTTACAGCCATCACTTCGATATAAGTAAAGACATTTATCAGCAGCGGACGTACACATGTAATGTTACAAGTGTGTAGGATAATATGTTTCGGTGTCTTTTCCAAAAGAGAAAACGGATAATATGTAAAAACTTAATTTTAAGGAGCATGGGAGCAAAAGTATTTCTTTTGTGCTGATGGCCAAAATATGGGATACTTAATTTGTTGTAAAATTTTAAATGAAGTATAAAAGAACAATGTACATTGTCATTATTATTCTTGTTATGAAGAATACCACGCCCTTACTTGTAACTTGAATATTTCACTAATAAACGAACAATAAAAAGTATCGGCTTCTATGCCTTAATTGGGGTAAAATACTTCGATGTTTTTTTCGACGTAAGTAGTACAATTTCAATATTTAATTAATAAATAAACAATAAAGAGTATTGGCTTCTATGTCTTAATCTGTGTAAAATACTTCCACGTTTTTTCGACGAATATAGTGTAATTTGAATATTTCAGTAATAAATAAACAATAAAAACTATCGGCTTCTATGTCTTAATCGGAGTAAAATACTTCGACTTTTTTTTTGAAGTATGTAGGGTAATTTACAACTTCGTGACCAACCTGGTAGGCTTTTCTAATTTCAAATATCTGCTGATGTAAAGTACACATTCTTTTTATGGTAAAAAAGAAGATGAATTTATTTTATTTCATTAATAATATAAAAATAATGAATAGGAGGATAAAAAATTAACATGGAAAAAATGTGTAGGCCTATAGTTAATAACTAGAAGAATATTATATTGCTTTTGTTTCTTGGCCACAGTCCGTCTCTGCACTGTTATTCGCTGCATTAACTGAGGAGATATCACTCCACCCCTCCCCCTGCGATAGTGGTGTGCGGGTTGCATTTCTATTACGTCACAATTTCGTGGTGTTTGGCAACCACTGACTTAGAGTAATCGTTATTGCATTCTGAAGAAAGTAGGCCCTACGCAATGTTAAGTAAATTATTATATGCCAAGGAGTAAGTTGCTACATTTTTATCACTATCTGACAAGCTTGACACGAAAAGGATCGTACATCTTTCAATCAGAAGTAAACATTTCTAATCTGAGATCGAGAAGTATCGATGAGAGAATCCGCCACTGATACGCAGCCTGAGCTATCAGAGTGGACCATGCAACGAGATGGGATAAGTGGCTCAGAAACGGATTGGGTGAGCTTACGGGGTCGGCATGGCGCTACACGAGATTGCACTGCGTCACGGCGCAGTTGACTGCGGCATAGAAGGCGAGGACTGGGAATTTGGTTTCAAAACATTCTTACGCAATCTCAAAGAAGGAAGCCAACTGTCACGGTAGCGTGAAGGGCTTTTGCATATTTGAATCTACTCAGGGTATGAAACTACTTTTCAACAATCCCACTGCGAAATTTTATTCCGGTTTCCAAGGAAACAAAGCCTTATAAGTTGTGCATTTCTTTATGCGTGTCTTAGTTTGTTCGCTTCATGTCTCGGCAATATGTGAATCTGTGTAAAAAAGAGAGAGAGAACAGTATAAAAAACTGAATGTGTAGCGTATATTGTACATGCTTGTGTGTCTGTAAAATTTTCGGTACGTTTTTCAAGAGCTGGTGACGATCCATGGAAAACAAATTATGATGTCACATGACAAGCTGTAATTAGTGTGTAATTCTTTACTGCAGAATTCTTTACGGACAGACATAAACTAGTATATACAGTCACGAAGCTCAGTACGTGGTAAATATGCATCCATAGATAGTTGCTAACCACTAGGATCGCTAATATCGCCTCATTACAGACAACGCGAAATAGTACCGGCACAATCTATTGATCCTAGCAACCTCACAACTCAAGCTTCGTGACTGTATATACTAGACTGTGGTAATACAATAAATAATTTTATGCTCGACCATGCCGAAATGTAGTAATTATACACCTGGTAGCAGACCTTTAATGCATGTCATTAAAGTACACCTACTCATTAAAGGTCAGGTCTTTCAGCCAATGACGACTCAGGTTACAACTGTTCAGCCAATGACAGGTCAGCTTTCTACCGTTATAAAACCGCAAGTATAGATTATTCTCGGATATGCAATCGAAAGAGAATTAGCGAAAAGTCACGGAGGCTGGAAATCCAATACTGTCGCAGAAGGTTATGTTCTGTTACTATAATAATTAGCGTTAAAGCCACCGGCGTGGCTCAGTCGGTTAAGGCGCTTGCCTGCCGGTCTGAAGTTGCGTTCGGGCGCGGGTTCGATCCCCGCTTGGGCTGATTACCTGGTTGGGTTTTTTCCGAGGTTTTTCCCAACCGTAATGTGAATGCAAGGTAATCTATGGCGAATCCTCGGCCTCATCTCGCCAAATATCATCTCGCTATCACCAATCTCATCGACGCTAAATAACCTAGTAGTTGATACAGCGTCGTTAAATAATCAACTAAAAAAAATTAGCGTTAATTGTAAATAATATTCAAATAAATTCAATTTGTCATCTCGTTTTTCAATGTCTAATTTAACTTCAATGTTATCTCTGTAGGTTCTTATGGCCTAGCAAGGTCAATGTGAACATCTGTTCCTCGGAAAAAATCAATACTTTCGCGTCTGCCAACATCTCACAACATACGGGACATTGATCAAGGTCAGATACAAAGAAAATTAATAATATCAAGTTAGAAATATGGTCGAGCATAAAAAGTCGTATGAAACTCGCCTATAATGGTAATGAAGAAGCTCGTATAAAAATTATGAAAATCGCTTGCGCTCGTTTCATAAATAACCATACTCTCTTCTTAATTACCTTCATTATAGGCTCGTTGCATAATGTACTATAATGTTGTTCCATCACTGACTTAACATATTATATATAAGGTATAAAACCTTTATATTACATATTAAATGTTGGTGTGAACGTTTTCGTCGCTACATGCGACATCATTAGATACCATAATTGCATTAATATAATAACCTCTGTTTTTTATATATACCCTTGATATCATAAGTTAAAAGCTTAAACTAATGTACATATATATAATTGTCTATTATTAACAATTAATTAATATTTTATAATTCTAACTATTTTATATTTTTTTATCATTTACTATGGTATAAAAATGCGAACTTCGCAACATGTAACAATCCACATGGCTCTTAGATTAAGGGCGTCTTTCTTCAATACAAGTATTATGTAAGTTATCTACATACATAATACACGTTATAAACCTTTAATAACTGAATTATTAATATCCCCTTTACATTGAATTTTGTAAATGACGCTTTAATTTGGTGTCAAATTCACACTGGTAACTTTTTTCACGGTATAACTTCAAGGTATAACAACATAAATTTTCCAAAACATTAATTACATTTTGATAATTTCAATTTCAAACAAACATTCGTAAATATTTGCTTGGAAATCTTCTAGCGTCATGATGTTATACAACACTCCTCCTACATCGAAGACTGAGGTTAAATAAGTCTCGAATACGTTTATAACATTTAGTCCTACGCTACTAATTTCAACATAGAAGAACATGTTCACAACAGGAAACATTTCATCTGACGCCTTACTTTTACTATCAACATTAATAGTCTTCTCCAACAAATGCTTCAATGCCTGAATTGTAATCTTAATTTTAATACAAGATTAATACTTGTGCATTCGACACAAACATATCAATATAATATCACAGTCTACTATATACAGTTGCGAAGCTCAATGTGTAGTAAAAATGCAAACATGGGTAGTTGCCCACAGCTAGGATCGCTACTATCGCCTCATCATCGCAGATCTCTCTCCTAGCAGCCGACAAAATATGTTACACTTTCGTTGTCGTGTTCTTTTGGAAAAATTAACACCTTCCTTCCATTATTGAAATATTAAATGCATAAAGTTAATTTATTATTTTAATGAAGTATATTAAATTCCACCATAAACTCGAAGATACCCGCAAGAAATAAGTTAATATAATTTTTGTTTGTGCAAAACGAACTCAAATTTACTTTAATAGCTTCACTCATTCAAGATTATAGCGATAATTAACTATGAAACCAATAAATATTAATTTGTATTTCTCTTTACAACAATAATAATGGAAATATGAATTAATGGAGTAACTTATGTGTACCGGTACTTGTAGTGTAGGCTTACGTAGTTAACAAATTGGGATGAGGTTAAGCAATAATAATCACACCAGAATTGGAAATAAAACGTGATCAATAAATTTTATTGTAACAGACTTTTTCTACGTCTCTAATAAAGCAACAAATAAAAATAACAACAAAATTAACAGCTATAATTAAAAACATATCCTTTGAAAAAAAAGTAGGCCTAAGCAATAATAATCCCACCAGAATTGAAAATAAAACGTGATCAATAAATTTCATTAAAACAAACTTAATTTTTCTACGTCTTTAGTAAAATAACACATAAAAATAATAACAGAATTAATAGCTACAATTAAAAATATATCCTCTGAAAAAAAGTAGATCTAACCTTTATTTCTCTGGAAATTTAGCAGCCTAAGTGAAATACGCAACGAGATAGCACTCGATAGAAATACGACACAGTCCAAAGTCGACTATGGACAGTCTATTGTTTCTAGTTGCTAACCGCTTAGAGCGCTTTATCACGAGATTTGCAAAAAAACACCTCAAGCTTCGCGACTGTATATAGTAGACTTTGATAATATCAAGTTCAAATGGTTACTTCATTATACTCTCAGTAAATTTGTATGACACAACAGTTAAATCTGCTTTGTAAACAAGTCTTCATATTCAGCATATTAGCATGATATTTCCCAAAATTTGTATTTGTTTTAAAATCATGAAGACTTGTAATTTTATATCTATTTATGTATATTAGTTTAAGCTTTTAACTTTTGATATCAAGGGTATATATAAAAACAGAGGTAATTATATTGAATTGAATGCAATTATGGTATCTGATGATGTCGTATGTAGCGACGAAAACGTTAATACAAACAGTTAAGTATGTAATATAAAGGTTTTATATTTTATATATGAAAAACTCCCTCAAAATGAATTGTAAAATTAAGAATGTAAATTGATACAAACTATTAAATAGAATGTGCATGTAATATGTGACATAAATTACAATCTCGTTACTAGCACGTAAGGATATACTGCATCTCGTGTATAAGTATACAAACTAGTACAACAAAGAAAGAATAATAAACCCAACTCAAAAGAAATAAAACCAGTAAAGTATGGAATTATAAATCATACCAATAAAAACAGAAATAATCTAAAACCAGGAGCAAAATAATAACATAAATAATTAGATAAAAAAGGAAATGTCTGCTCCCTAGTAAAAAGCTTAATTGCATCTCTAAAAGGCTGCAAAATACAGAGTGTTTCGAGTATAATGTTTACGAACTGAAGGCGTGTTTCTAGGTTTATTCTACTTTGAGGTAATTCAGCATATCCTTATTCAAAATGAAATTTGTGAATGCGAGATAAGGCCGAGGATTCGCTATAGATTGTCTGATATTCGCTTTACGGTTGGGGAAACCTCAGGAAAAACCATACAGTTTTGAGTGCTTCATATTTCTGAGCGACGAAGGTTAGGATTATTTTGTTGCTTTTTTCTCTTACATTTCACTTCATCAAGATGTTAGTTTCTTTTAACCTCTAAATATTGGAAAGCAACGTGATGGAACTCCAGTTATGTAAGATCAGCATACGATGAGTTTGCACTTAAGGCTACACAGATGTAAGATTCAGAAGGACAAACACCCAGAATACTGTCGAAAATTAAAGAAGATGATTGAATTGTTTTTCGGACCGTGTACGAATACCCGAAGTGCAGTTAAGTGACATCTAATATTACAGTTTGTACCAAAAGTTTAAGGACACCCATTCAAAATAGATGTTTAACTCCTTTCCTTATATTTATGTGAAACCCTCTGATTTTTATATACAGGGACCAAATACCCAAATTCTTTTTCTTTCAAATTGTGGTTTATGTAACAATTTTTCTCTTTTGAAAACTTGTATGCATTTATTCACACTGCAAATGGGTAAATACCCGGTGGCAGTGTTTAACTTCAAGCGATGTTTAATAAACATTTCTCTTCGCGTGGCAATTGCATCATAAGAAATATTTCTGCAGATGAAATATGTTTTGTAAATGGGAACTCTTAATGTATATAATCCCAAAAGAATATTCTGGAAAGGGTTTGTCATTAGAGCAGCAATTTTGTATTAAGATACATCACAAAGACTTCTTCCTTTAATACAATACTCTTTCTTTTTCCTTCCGTTTACATTGGCTACTAAAATATACAACATCCTTAAATGGTTAAATCATTACATACAGAAAAAAATTATCTAAATATAAACTTTCTAAAACAAAACTCCACTGTCATGTACTGACCCACTTATTTAAAAATAAAATTTGTGTAGCAAAAAAAATTAATTACTCCAGAATAGATGTATTTATGTCAATGAATTTTCGGATAGCGTTAGATGTTATCTCAAGTCATTCTTTCACATCACAATAATCACTTAATATCCATACTCATTGAATTTAGAACCTTTTTCACCATTTTTTTTTTCAAGGAATTTAATCTAACCTTTCCACACGTGTAACAAACTCCACAACTGTTTACTAAAATGGAAGGAATACGCTGATTGACAAGATTTTACCAACTCGCAATGTTATGATGTAAATGGCAGTGAAGGTTCCTGACCAATTTGCCGCGAATTTAAACTCAAGAGAGTTTTAGACACTGGCAGTTTTTCCTAATTAAAAGAAAGAATAATCTGGATTACAATGCGTGATAATTTATTTTTAAATAGAAAGTAGTAATTGCACAAGGAAAATTTCAGATGTCTCCTTCCCAAAATGCATTGATCTAAGTACAGTCATTCTGAAGTAATTCATTTTTCTTACAAAAAATCTAATTTTTCAGTAAGTTTTCATAACAGAAAACTTGTTATACAATTCACAGTTTGAAAGATAGAGAGATTGAGTTTAAAGTAAAAACTCCATTTTTCACAAGCATTTGTTCCCTGTATAAAGACTAATGGGTTTCACATAAGCATAAAGTCAGGAGTGTAAGATCTCTTTTGAATGGGTGTCCTTAAACGTTTGGTGCAAGTTGTATATCTATTATATGTCAAAGGATACTACTCGGCTAAACAAGGGTGAAGCCCGTACGAATCTTCACAATCTAACAGAATCTGTTCCATTACCGGTATTTAATATGTAGTTAATTTCTAAAAGTAACGTCAACCCTGTAAAAGCAGGAGAAAGAAAAATAAAGAAAATTGTACAAAAAGTTTCAACAGTCCGAGATTATCACACTTTCATAAGTTATTGTGAATATTTTTCTCTCTCACTATATTATTATTGTTTATTATTATTATTATTATTATTATTATTATTATTATTATTATTATTATTATTATTATAATTATTATTATTATTATTAAATAATGTTGCCAATAAGTCAATTGGAAAATTTGTTCCTCGTACGCAATAAATGAAATTAGTTTCTTTGGTGTTTTGTGAATATTATAAGCTTATTCAAAGTTTCTCAGTCATATGATTTATCATTTGTTACAAACTAATATTTGCTAATACATCTTACTAAAGAAAATATATGAAAGTTTTCGCCTATACAGTATCGTCAGACATTCAAATGTTATAACGATATGTAAAACTAAATCCAATATAATTCACTGTGGTAGAGGGGAAGAGAAGTCCTGATGGCCTTATCTCTACCAGGTTAAATAAATAAAAAATAAACAATAAATTAAAATAATTAAATTAATTAAAATCATGAGTTATATGTAATGAGAGTCTAATTTCGTTGTAAGAAATGTGTTCAATTTGACTAATTTGTATATGATTTTTTGCTGACTTGCCGAAAATGTAATAAATAAAATATAAATATAAAATACATTTAATTCATGTTACATATTTTATGTTTATTTCATATAATAATATATAAATATATAAAATTGATAAAATATATAAAATTTGTACTTGTGTATATGTTATACAGTTGACGTGAATTTTATACAAGTATTGCTGATGTTGTAATTAATAGTTACAATGTTGTAATAATATATGTTTTTCATGTAATACAATTCGTTTTGTTGGAATCTTCTATGTATGATTGTTTATCACAGTGGTTCCCAATCTTTTTTGACTGACGACACACTTTACTGAACGCCCACGATATCGCGACACACATATTTGATTTTAATATAATAATAATAATAATAATAATAATAATAATAATAATAATAATAATAATAATAATATTTTTTTTCTGGAGAAAAAGGTGGTGGAACTTTGTATAGAATATTTTATAGCGGACGGGAAGATGATTACTGTTCACTGCACGGGAATTTTGTCGTTTTTTACCTCCTTTTCATCCAACTAAGACTTTCAAGATCTAAGCGGAATTCAAAGAAAAATTATATTAAAAACATAGGTTATTCACACATATTTCTGTTCCATGATGAAAATGCAACAAAAAGGTGCCGAAACGCCGTTCCAGCACGTTCTGCCAGAAAAAAGCACTGACAACAACTTCTATATAGTGTTGCAGATAGGTTAGTGTTAACACGCAATCGAAATTTGTAAAAGAACAAGCAGAAACTTGAGTGGCATTAGGGGGGGGGAAGTATATGTCAAAAATTCCAACCTATCTCTGTGGATGTTCGATAAAAAAAAATTGTATTATCGTTTTTGAAAAGTCGCCTATTTAAATTAATGTGAAGCCTGCGCTTCGTGGGTTGCACAGGCTTTTCTGTACGTGGTCGTATGGTTGAAAAACTGAACTCAGCATTGTTGCAGGTGCTTACGTTTCATTGGTGAAATCTGTCTCTAAATAAAGTGTACCAAATGAAAGACTTCATTGCAAATAAAAATGAGTTGTAAAGGACTTTTTGGATCGCATAAAATTTATTTTTGAATTCCAGAATTTCGCGACACATTCCATGGAGCTGCGCGACACACCGGTTGGGAATCGTGGTTTATCAGATGATTCTTGACATGTATTATGTACGTGTGAGATGAGTGCAGTTCATTCATTATCGATACGTTTTTAAAGTATGCCAATTTGATGTTGGTCGTTTTCGATTAATAATCAGTGTGTGTATGCAATGAACTTATGTGAAGGTCTGCTCATGTTAGTATTTGAAGAGATTAAAAAGTTTGACGTGATTATGTTATGTGTATGTGTGCATTAAAGCGTGTGATAATGTGTCCTCATTGTAGCTTTTTGAATAAATTTATAATCTTGAACGATTTATCTGAAAAATCAAAATGAAAAGTAAGATACTTTTGTGAATACTTTAGCTTTCAGCACTAATATAATTTGCGTTTAGTCGCATCGTTTATTTCAGTGGCGTGCCGTCAATGGATGAGTAGGACTAGCCTAGTCCTCTAAGTATTATCAGCTTATAAAATGTATTACATTTCATTTTTGAATTTTAAAAAGTTTCAAGACATGACAATTGACGACTTCAATCTGTTTCCTCCCCTCAACGCTCAACGTCTGTAGAATTGGACTCATCCAGCCCACGCGAACCAGTCAGCTGGGACTGGACTAGCAGATTCAAAGCTGTTCCCTTGTGTATAGTGCTGGTTATGATTACGTTTTTCTCCGGAGCGGTTGTTTGTGCGCTTTCAATCGATTAATAAAATTCATACATAAAAATCAAAATAATTTTGAATTGTATTCTCATGGTTATGAAACAAAAGATATGAATTCTTTAAGATTGTTTGAACCAAAATGAAACACTGTTACAATATTTAATCATAGTAGTACTTTAGGCCCAAGAATATATAACAAATTTATATTTAAACATCCTAATCTTGTCAATTCTAATAGTTCTAGTATTAAATTTAAAAAGTTACGTATGGATTTCATAATAATTAAAAAATTGTAAATTTAAATTTATATACTATAATTGCACAGTAGACATAAGACAAATTGTATTGTATAATTATCAGGGAACGGATTTATATGGACTAAAAATATATGAAATATGTAAATATATATGTAGTTATTTTTACCAAAATATGGAATTAAATATGGATTTTTACCAAAATATGGAATTAAATATGGACTTAAAATTATAAAAAAATGACTATGTACGTTAAATATTGGTACATTTTAATCAAACTAAACAAAAAATATAATGGACGTACCTTATCTTCCAATGTAGTTTCAACAAAACACAATTTTTATTGTCTGTTACCATAACAATAGGTTACAAACATTTCTTTCAAGTGCTGAAAAGTGAATCTTCTTCTATTGTCTCTGAGGATAGATTTATACTGACTAAAAGAGCGTTCGACGTCACAAGAAGTAACTGGTACATAATTCAATTTCACAATGTCTGCTGGGGATAAGTCCAAGTTAATCTTCACTGTTGATTCACCACTCATCACAGCAACAACCTTTTGTAGTTCTTCATATCCAGGGTTTTTTGAAAGTACAGTGTCCACCTTAGCTCTTACTGCATCTGCAACTTTACCTCTACCACGATTCAGTTGTTCCACAGTACTATTTATAATTTCAAAACTTTCAGATAGTGAAAGGTGCCTATTTTGGAGACTTTTGAGCGTTTTTATGATGCATGAAAATGTATGCTGAATGTGAGCTAAGTCATTCTTCACACTTATGTCACAGGTAACTGTTTTCGCAGTATCAATTGAGACTGCATCTTCAGAGTCCAATGCAAGGAGAACATTGTTAATAGAGTCTATATGTTCGGCATAATATTCAACTGCTTCTAGCCATGTACCCCATCTAGTTAAAATTGGCTTTGGTGGCAATGGAATTTCAGGGTACATTTCTTTCAACACGTTAACTCTACTGGGAGCTTTGAGAAATACTTTTTTCACTGATGAAATCAACAAATCTACTTTAGGGAAATTGTCTCTGACCACTTCTGCCACACGATGAAATGCATGCGCCACACAAGTAAAATGAGTCAATTTAGGATATACAACAGATAATGCTTGTCCAGCTTTGACCATATAAGGGGCAGCATCGCTAATAAAGAATAACACATTATCGTACATAATACCCTTTGGCCACAGGATACCCATAGCTTCGTTGAACAGTTTAACTATAGTTTTGTTATTGCACTTTTCTAGAACATCACAATGTAAAAGAATTCGTTCAGAATATTGTTCACTTAACAAACCGATAACTACATTACCAACAAGTCTACCTTCTTTGTCGGGAGTCTCATCAATGGAAACCCAAATTGAACTATCTTTAATTTCATCTCTTATCTTCTGTATTGTCTCATCGTAGATGGATGGAGCATACGTCTTCCTAAGTGTTGACTCATCCGGGATTGTATGTTGAGTATATTTTTCAAGGAATTCCCTGAAGACCTTATTCTTTAGTTTGTAGAGAGGAATATCAGCAGAGATGAGAGAACGGCACAGGTCGATGTTAAACTCAGATCTTACATTCGATGTTGTTGGTTGTGTTAAAAACAATTGTCTCTGCTTGGAATTTAGTTGTTTGTTGGCCTGATGTTTACTAGTTGTAATGTGTTGTTGCACCAGGAACTTTTGTGTAGATGATACTGCACACTGACACAAATTACAAAATAATATTTTATTGTCAGTTGATAAACCATCTTCTTTAAATTCTGAAATGTAACTTGTTAGTTTTGATTTTAAATTGACTGAATGACGTACTTTTGGCATATTTACCGTCTTTATAGTATGATTTACAAAACTGAACCTATGTGTACCCTGACTGGCATTTAACTGTTGAGCTGCACAACTGAAGTCTGTTAAAAATTTTAAATTAAATTAATACAGTTTTGTAACTTACTTTCCCATTGTTGATAGGACTGCTAATTTTCAAATAACTCTGATGTTAAAGGGATTACTGAACATGTGTTTAAATCTCTATTGTTGAAATGTATTTTTAAAAGTTAATGGAATTTTGTTTTGTTTTATTGTTAAACCTAATATAATATGGACTGTTTTATATGAAATATGGAAAATATATGGAAATTAACGAAAATATGTACTAAACTCTAAAATATGGAAAAATATGGAAAATAAAAGTAGGATTTTTCAACCCTACACATTGTGAAACATAAAGATAATGCAAAATATAAATTATATTAGCTTTATAAGTAAATATGTATTTACATATAAATCCTTTCCCTGATAATTATTAATTTAAATTCAGGAATCCGCCCCTGAGCACGAGTTATACTCTTTCAGGGCCGAGCTAAAGTTTTTCTGTATATATTGTAGGATTTTATGTTACAATTATTAGCAAAATAATAAATAAATAAATAAATGAATAAATAAATAAATAAATAAATAAATAAATAAATAAATAAATAAATCGGAGACCTCCGGTTATCTCCAATTGATGCCGCGCAGGTTGTATATGTACTGTGACTCAGACATGCATTTTCTGCTGAGCATTCCTTTAATCGGATCAGGTAGTGATTGGAATCCGCTGACGTCCTCGTATCTTTTAGAATAAGTGCGTAATTTTTTGTTGTTTATTTATCTTTTTTATTTTCCTCTCTCTCTCTTTCTTCGGCTCTTCTTTTTTTCTTGTTTTGCCTGCAGTGCTACGTTAGCTGACAGATTTTTTTTCTAGTTTTGAAATTCATAGTATATGTGGAAAGGCGTATTAGTTTTATGTCATTGATCAAATTAATAACATTAAAATTAACTGAAAACTAACGCAGAAGTAAAGCTTTTCAGTAGCTAATGTAAACATTTATACTGTCGTTCTCCCGTAAATACTCGTTTATTCACAAACAGTTTTTGTCAATTATTATTCTAATCGGTTTAGTTTAACGTAAAATATATTAAGGGAGTTTCAGAATGGAACAAAAGAAACATGTGGTATCAATAAGTTAAAGTTTACTGTCCAAAATAATCTATTAAGATTTTTCACCAGACAGGATTGTGATCATTGTGTTAAAGGGTTTCAGTATTTGAACTGTCTCTTATAAAACGCATCACTCTTCCTCTGTAATAAGAATATACCTAAGCGGATATCAACTTAAGGATATTTGTAATTATATTATTACCACACGTTTCTATAGTTTCAGATTGAAACTCAATATTTTAATTTGATAACTCAAGTTGCCTTTTAAATATTCCATAATTATTTATTATTTTTATTGCCTCGAAAGTTAAGTTTTATATAAATTTCAAGACATTTTTTCTAGACTGTGGACCTTTGGAACAATAGCACTAAAGCAGTTTAAAAAAATCGTATCAAATGTTTTGCGTAATTTTAAAACTACGAAAACGATGATATCACTAATTAACCGTCAATGTGTATCTGAATGGTGGTAATTTATTTTTGACAGCAAGTACGAGTACCATAACCGCGGCTCTTAATGTTAGCCTAAACACTTACATACCTACATTTTAAAATTTAGACCTACTCAAAGAATCTATCTAACCTGGTCCACGCCATAGAGATTTCCAAATACGGATCTGTTAGCGTCCTAGGAGCGTTTGGCTTTTCCGGCAACACAATCACCAACTCATATTTCCTTTTGGCTCATCACTGAAGTTTGGAGTTTCATCTCGTAACAATATGCTGGATCAATCTTAGGGGGTCCTTTTTTGCTTTTTTAGGGGGTCCTTAGGGGGTCATTCGCAATGTTACTCTGTCTGCACACAAAACCACGAAAGTATTTATGAGAACCTTTGTATATAAATCAAAGTAAACACACTTTTTAAAAGAGTTCAAAAGTGTTTTAATAGTTAAATTTACTTACTTAGTATCTTCAAGTTCGCGATTGTGCGATCGCTTCAAATGGTCTAACAAATTCGAAGTGCCACCACCCTTAGAGTAAATTCGCCGACAGCGTGCGACTTTATTATTATTTCCAACTAAATTAAAGAATTTCCATGCGACGGATATACAATTTGGTGCCATTTTATTCTACTCACAACTACCCTCAATCCGTACGAGTCGGTCGTCCTTGAGTTCTACGTCCTCCACCTTCGCTTCGCTCCGAACCACCGCATCCCTCCGTATGTTCTCTGTTCCACCTACGATAGTCCCGGAGATCACCGGTGGAGAGCTTTATTCGTAATCTGCGATTTCTCCGCGGTAGTAGTCACTCCGATGAGCAGCACTACTTGTGTACGTGAATATTTGATATATTTTGATATATTTGATATATTTGGTCACAGCACTTCTTTACATGTAATGGTGTACCTCACATTTCTGTATCCGGTGCCACCATTAACACTTACATTAACACATATTTGCAGTACATGTCTACACAACTTCTACCAATTAAACTATGTACTTTTTTTTTATTATTACTTGTTCAATCTCCCTTTCAGTATTTCTCCTACATTTCGTTTGCTATTCTCTATTTGATCATTAATCGTAATATATATAAATTTATATATGCCTTTCAAACCCCCTTTTTCCTATAACTACTATTCACTAAGATTTCAATTTCACTTATTCTCTACAAATTATCATATTGAATTATTTGCCTTACTTGTTCTTTGACCTTTTCTCCTATCTGTCTCTTATATTCATTTACTGTTCCAACGTTCAAATGTCAGTACTAATTTTATGCTGTCACTTGTTCATTTCTTTTAACCCTTTTTCACTTTTCACTCATTCATATTTTCGCTCACTTTCAACTTTCTCTCTATTCCACTTACACCTAAACCTTTCACAATACTCTCACTTCCTATAAATCTTATATTTCTCTCTACACATCAGCTTATACACTTTCTCGCTCCCCTATACTTCTCTATCATTTACAATTACAATTACCCTTTACTAGCACTTTTTGATCATATCCCCACATTTTTTAATCGTATCTAATAACATTGCTATATCCTCAGCTGTCGCAGGTTCTGACCTTTCTTTACTGCTTGTCTCTGCTTTATTTCTATCTCTGTCTTTCTTTCTATTTCCTCCTTCTTCTTCTTCTTCTTCTTCTTCTTCTTCTTCTTCTTCTTCTTCTTCTTCTTCTTCTATTCCTCTTTTATTCCCCCCCACGCTTTCACTTCCACATCCTAGATTTCCACTCACACTCGCACCCTTAATCTTTTCACTACTTTCTTCCCTATCACTTCCTCACTCTTGGTTTCTCTTTTTATCCCCACTCGCCTTTGTGTACGTGAATAGTAAAAAATACGGTCGCCATTCTTGTTAGAAAGAATATGTTAGTACAATTATTGTTTTTGTGCATTACTAGTTGAGTATTGAAAGTGTGCCTGTGAAGTGCAACATGGATTAAAACAATATTGTGCGTTTTACGCTGTTTAGTAAACATGGAAAGGAACTCATTTCGAAATGCAAGTCCGTTTCAGCTCTTACCGTCTGAATCTTCGCCATCCGGCAGTGGTACCAGTCACGACTGCCAACAGTCACAATGTTGTATTTTCGACCGTTTGTTAAGCATCGGTACTTCGTTTGGAAGTTTTATTGTTTTAAACCTGTTTTTTAAGTGAGTTAGTGGCTGTTTATAGGTTGTCAGAATTTTCACGCAGGACAGTGACTGAGGTAGCAAAGTTTTTGAAAGAAACCGAGTTAGGAGAAGAGGCATTTCCAGAAGTTTATCAATTATGCTTCCTAATAGCTACAATTCCAGTGAGCACCTCCTCAGTAGAACGTACTTTTTCCTGCTTAAAACGCGTAAAGAGTTACGCTCAGTGCGAAGACAGGCTTTCGCGACTTTCACTGTTATCGATTGAAAAGGCTCTATTGAACAAAATTCAAAGCCAAATACATTTTTACGATGACGTCATAGAAAAATTTGCCCGAAAAGGAGAGAGGAGGATTCCGTTGATGTACTCATGAACTGGTAAGTTTTATTTTCGTTGTAATACGTTTTACCTAACATATTTTAATATTGTTTTCTGTTTATTATTAAATAGGGTCATGATAGTTCTATTACTGCTGGTCCCCCCTGAAAAATGTCACCGCTCGCCACTGGTTTATTGATTTTAAATAACATATGAAGCATGGACATCTGTTCACTGCACTGAAGTACTGATTATTGCGAATAATATTTATATGTACATATGAGGTTTAGCTGCAGTTACAGAGGAACAATTATTGTTTCAAATGAAAGTTCCTGCCTGTTATTAAAATTAACAACTTACAATAATTACGGCACAAGGCTTGTTTCTTTCCTATGTCAGCCATCTCTATGCCAGTCATAATAATAAGTCACTCAGACACCATGTTTGGATATTATTATTGCAGAGATATTAATGAATATTGAAATGGACAGTGGTAGTAGAATGATGGGTACCGGACAACTTCGAGGAAAACCTTCAGGAACCTTGGCTTTGACTGACACAAATACCACTCCACCATCACCAAGGATTCGAAGCTGAGTCCGTAGTCATCTTAGGCTAGTGTTCTTCCAACTGTGCTAGCAAGAAGTTCATCCTAATGTACAAAAATCGTTGTGATTTATTTGTGATATAATTTTTTTTTTGCTTCAAAGAGTAATATTTGGTGACGAAATATTATTGACCATCACGTAAACCAAGGGTGGGAAAATTTATTTACAAGAAACCAAATGAAAATACAAATATTTTTTGACTGGCCGGAGCCTTTCATTAGCTAATATTTCTTCAATATTCATTTTTGAAATAAAAAAAACATAATAGCTAGATTGTCATGAACTAATGAATTAGATGAAGTTAAACACATTTTATGGTTGATTCAGAAGAATCAGACTATCTAATAAACTAATATTCATTTGTTTACAATCTGAAAAAAAAAAGCAAACGGGCTTGTTATCATACGATACGAAGATATCCTTCCATTACGGTACCGCTTATCTTTGAAAACTTGACATTCGTGTCAATATTCCGTTTCTTAGAAGCACTACTCATTGTTTGAAAATTAGGTACTGTAATACAAAATAAATACAACATGAATACAAAACGATGTTTATATGCAACCGAGTGAACTAATATCGTAGGGTAACTCAGTCTAAATCGGGTCAATTTCAAAACCCTGTCTCCATATTCAAGCGTAAACCAGTTCAAGCAATTGCTACCATATACTGGTCAGGAAGAGAACTTCCTGTACACGTTGAGTGCCATTGATGCTAGCTGGTGTGTGTATTCTTTGTGTTAACAATAAAAGAATAGAGAGAATATAAAGGTGAGTTAAGAGTATTTTATACATTTTAAATAATGCTCTACGGTTCCTTTATTATTTACAACTATTGCAGAGAATTTGTGCGATTAACTTTCGATATTAAGTTTAAGCTTTTTAGAAGAGTTATAGCTATTAACGCCTTCGTCGAAGCAGTATTCAGTAGTACTAACCTCTAGTGCATAAAAAGTTCTAAATTTGGGTTAAATGGGGTCAGTAATATTGGACAAATAGGGTCAACATGTTTCAAATCAGTCCACTCAAATTAAGTATTTATTTTCAATTCTTTGTGACAGATGGTTAAATGTAAGAGGAAAAGTCAAATTCGTGGACTGAGAACGACATGCAGAAGGCTATTAAAGCATTTCGCGAGGGTAGAAGCGAACGTCATGCTGCTGAGTTGTTAGGAGTTCCTCATTCATGTCTGCAACGACGTCAACCACTTTAAAAGTAAAGGCCGTCAAATTACGTTTACTCCAGAATAAGAAAATGAAATTGTGTCTAGAATTTTGAAACTGTACGCATGTACGCATGTAGTTTTGGACTACACTGCAACACAGTTCGTTGGTGCAGAAAAGAAAACAGTGTTTTTGTTTGTGGAAGGTCTAAAGTGTTAAATTAAATCAATTCAATATTGATTTTAACGTTCCGTGCAGGTATATAGAGGGAAAAATTGTGACCCGATTTGCCCTAAACACTGACCCCATTTATCCTTATTTAGAAGGGTAAAAAGGGTCACTGCAGTGAAATATTTCAGGTCATGTACAGACAGTTAGTTTAGAGTAAAAATGAAACATTTTTGGGGAAGTAGAACTTACATGTGGCTGTAACTAATGATATGTTATGAGTGTAATATATTATGAAATTAACAATAAAATTAAGGATTTGTTACTTTTTGACCCCACTTACCCTTGGTTATCCTATACTGACAAACTAGCCCGGCACTGGAATAGTTCAAGAGAAAGCGTGTCATAACGGAACTCGATCATAGAGCCGCGAGTAACATTGGATTGCGAGAAAAATTGCAAGGATGAAGTTTTTACCAGAGCGAGGATCAACCATCCTACTTAATGTTATTTATGACAAATAATGAGTGAAATTGTTCCTTAATTTTCCGTTAACTTTGCGTCTTGTCAACTTCTGGCGAATATTAGAACTAGAGCTACGAATTGTATGCTGTTACATTGCGCTTCAAGATTAGATTAGATTATTTATTTAGATTAGATTTATTTATTTAACCTGGTAGAGATAAGGCCGTCAGGCCTTCTCTGCCCCTCTACCAGGGGATTACAACTATAACATGAACAATAAGATTACAATTAATATTAAATTTACAATTACAATTAGAATAAAAATTAAAGTACGACAAGAATACCTGATTAATGAAAGCTAGACATTTTATCATAGAAGTTAAGAACAAAGAATATTTTTGTATTTACTAAATTACAAATTAAACCTACAATAACAAAATTCTATAGTGATGAAATTACCGGATATTGAGATATTTTGTGATAGATTAAAAGAACTATTTACAAGAAACCATGTCTGAACGAGTCTCAATTACTGACCAAGTGCCTAGTAAGTTTGCGTTTGAATTGAATTTTATTTCGACAGTCCCTGATGCTAGCAGGTAACGAATTCCAGAGTCTTGGCAGGGCTATTGTGAAAGAGGATGAGTATGAGGAGGTGCGATGGGATGGTATTGTTAGTATTGTTTCATGGCGAGAGCGTGTGTTCAGATTGTGGTGGGAAGAAAGGTAAGTGAAGCGAGACGACAGGTACGAAGGAATAGAAGAGTTCAAGATTTCGAAGAGAAAGAGAAGTGAATGTAAATTTCTTTTCTTATCTAGTTTAAGCCAACCTATTGCTTCCAGGGATGGGGTAATATGATCATATTTACGAACATTGCTTACAAAACGTACACACAAATTATGAGCACGTTGAAGTTTCATTTTGTTGTCGCTGGAAAGGTCAGTCAGTAAAATGTCAGCATAGTCAAAATGGGGAAATACAAGTGTCTGCACAAGGGACTTTTTTAAGCAAGAGGGAAGATGAACATTTATCCTTTTTAGCACATGAATAATAGAATATACTTTTCTGCAGGTTTCTGTGATTTGCATGTCCCAGTTGAGATTATTATCCATGTGAATGCCAAGATTTTTTACCGAAGAACTGAAAGGGATATGCACTGTACTTACTTTAACGGGGGAAATGTCGAGGTGCTTTACAGCGTCGGTTTGCCGTTTGTGTCCTAATATGATTGCTTGTGTCTTTCCAGGATTGATATTAAGATGGAATTTCTTTGTCCATGTCACAATCGAGTCAATGTCTTTGTTCAATTTATCTATAGCGTCATTTATTCGATCTAAGCGGGAAGAGATGTAGCATTGAAGGTCGTCAGCATACAAGTGATAGTTACAATGCCTTACATGAGATGTAATATCACTGACATATATCGTGAACAACAATGGTCCGAGTACCGAACCCTGTGGTATACCTGATGTTATGTTAAACCAGGAAGAGCTTCGATTCCCGGATACAACACATTGTTGTCTTTCCCGTAAGTAGGATTCGAACCAACTCACAGCAGTCTCTGACAAATGCAGATTTCTCAATTTATGGGTGAGCAGGTCGAAATTTACAGAGTTGAAAGCTTTGCTAAGGTCAAGAAGTGTTAGTATTGTTACTTTATTAGAGTCGATTGCTTCACGAATGTCTTCTGTCACTTTAAGTAGAGCAGTGCTTGTGTTGTGTCCAGCTCTGAAACCTGACTGATACTTGTCGAATAGTTTGTGTTCGTTCATGTAGTTAGTAATTTGTCTGTGTACGATTCTTTCCAGTGCTTTTGACATGGCTGGCAGGATACTGATTGGTCTATAGTCGTTCGGGTCGGTGGGAACTTTGACTTTTGGAAGAGGAAGAACGAAAGCTTGCTTCCATATTTTAGGGAAAGTTGAAGTGATTAAGGAACTATTGAATATGTGTGCAATTGTAGGTATTACTATGTCTTGTATTTTCTGTATGAGTAATATGCTAATGTTGTCTGGCCCTTGAGCTTTCGTCTTGATGCGTCGGATGGCTTTCATTACGTCAATAGGAGTGACGTCAGTAAAATAGAATTTGTCTCGAGTTGGGGGAGCTGAGTCAGGCAAAACTGTGTCTTGTTTCGTTGTGTTGTTTAAGGTCGGGTCCTTTACAAAGTGTTCGTTCAATCGGTCAAGTGGGATGGGTATGTCTGCTTGTTCACTAGCCCTTCCAAGTCCAATGACCTTCAGATTTTTCCATAACTCGGAAGGGGTTGTGTTGGGCTCTATAAGTTTGTAGGAGTATTTGAGTTTAGCGTTTCTTATTAGTTGAGTCGTTCTGTTTCTTAGGTGTTTATATAAGTTAAAATATTCGTCGTTTTTGTTGCGGGTGTATTTTCTATAAGCTAAGTCGCGTTCGGACATCAGGCTACGTATTTCAGTCGTCATCCAAGGGGCTGGGTTTCTTCTGGTACGTTTGGTCTTTAATGGTGCGTGTTTGTCATAAAGTTGAAGTATTAACGTATTGAATAAGTCTACTTTCTCGTCTACAGTTCGTAATGTCCAGATCATGTGCCATGGAAGTTGCGCAGCGTCTTCTTTCAGTGCAATATCATCTATTCTTTTGATATCCCTGTAAGTAATTACTCTAGGAGTCGATTTAGGACACTGCAGATTAAACGATAGATAAATGATATCATGCCCTGATAGTCCTGGTGCAGGCAACTGTCCATGCGTCAGTATTTTGTCGGCATTGTTAGTAATTATCAAGTCCAGTAATGTGTCTGTACCTTCCGTATGATGTGTGGGAGCTAGGGGTAGGATTACCATATCAAGGCACTGAAAGAATGATTTAAGTCTTTTAGTCGTACTAGAATGTAAGTCAAGTAAGTTTGAATTGAAGTCACCCATGATTATAACGTTCTCATATTGCGGCGTTACGTTTAGTAAGGCGCGTCTCTGACTTTAGGTACCGTACGTAAGTGTGTTGGGTGGAGGATTTCAGTGTGTTTCGTTGAACAGTGAACTTTAGTTGATCGGTTACATTACGACCGAATACTGCTATTCGTAACAAGCAACATTCAACGTCCTGTAAAGAAGAATAATAGCAAGATGCCGAGGACGAAACTTGTGACAATTTCAAATGAGGAAATATTTTGTAATAATGGTACAGATTTTGAGATAAATAATGCTTATGTAAAATATTTCAAATATGCTCCCATTGTTTCTGTAGAAGTGGAACGAAGTTTCTCTGTGTTTTCTCTCAACAGACAATCATTCTTCTTTGAAAATTTGTTGTGTTATTCACTGCAACAGTATATGAAATGAAAAATTATGTAAAACAAAAGCGTAATACACTATCTTATTAACATAATGAAATAATAAAGCTGATATGTCTTGTCAATGTTATATTAGATGTATTTTCCACAGACAGAATATTGACGATACTGAATATTTGAAACACGAAATAGGAAGAAATGTAATAAACAAGACGAAAAAAAAACTGGTTAAACATTATGGACATTTAGCTCTATGTAAAATATTTGACAATTTCAAATGAGAAAATTCATTAATAATGATACAGATTTTGAGATAGATAATATTTGTGTAAAATATTTCAAATATGTCCTCATTCTTTCTGCAGAAGTGGAACGAAGTTTTCCTAGATATAAGGCTGTTTTTTTTTAGCAACATGTAATCATTCTCCTTTGAAAAATTAAAACATGTGGTTTGTTATTTACTGCAACAATACATGAAATGAAAAAATATGTAAAACAAAAACGTAATACACTATCATATTAACATAGTGAAATAATAAGGCTGATTCCTGTCAATGTTATATTAAGTGTATTTTCTACAGACAGAAAATAAAATGCCTTTAAAATATTGAAATTTTTCTTTAACAAAGAAAGTAATGTCTTTAAATTTTTTCTTTAGCAGATAGTTGTGTTTCGAAGTCAAAGGAGTGGCTTTCAACCACCCAAATGCTCAGGACTAACTTACCGTGATGATAAGCATGAATTCGAAAGACACTTCGTTAACTCACCCCAACTCTGAGACGTACTCAAAGTTAGAGGTGCACGAAGCGCACTGGTAGTATAACGGCATATATTTATCAGGCCTAATATTTTGCAAAACTTGAATTCAAAATTTATTTATCTCGCAGGCCGGATTCAACAGACAGGATGTTCATGTTTGGCCCTCGGGCCGAGGTTTCCCAACACCGGTGTAAACTAACTATAATCATCTTCAATGCAGAAATAGAGGATGATTAGTCTTTCAGCATCTCTTAAAATCCGACGTTAGTGCCAGGCTTTGAACCCATGAATGTCGCATATATTAATAGGATGAGAAATCGACGATGTTTTTCACTAAACTGGCACAAATCTAACGTGATTTTAACTCCGAACCTTTCAGTGAAAAGTCGTCACATGCCTGAGCTATGGCATCTAGAGTGTAACAAACGCAAAAATGCAGGAACATGTTTGTATGATATTGATCGCATCAAGTACACTACTGGAGCCTACGCTTTCCATATCTCCCGGCGCCCACCTTACCACCCACTTGCTCTGCAACAACAGCGCACAACTTGAGGAATTCCAAGAATTCCATGGTGGCTTTAACGATATTAAACTGGACACACTATGCTGCTTACGAGAGAAGAGCGTCTATATTCCCTGGCGTCATATTATGAAACTTACTCCGCACATATTTTCGTCTATACTTTTTGCCATCCGGTTTTTATCTCCTGATGCCACTGCCTCATTACTGTGTCTGCCGTTCGCATTTCTTTGCAACTCCTCTTTAAGCATCGTTCATATTTCTGCTGTAAGAGAGTATTACGGTATTTTCTACATACTTATTATGAAATTTTGTACATGTTAATTTAACGCTAGGGTTTTTAGAGTGAGTTAAGACTTGGATTTTGAGTTTCAATCCTTGTTCATTTACTAGCGAACACACACTTTAGAATTTACTTTGTCTCTCACTTACAGCGCTTTAATTCATATCTGTTTTCAAGCACAAAAGCTATTTGGAACAATAATGTAATACTGAGACAATTTTAATGAATTTTAAGGGAACGTGCTACTAATTTTAATTATTGTACAGTAGAGCATCGATTATCCGAAACAATTGGGGACTGGGGTGTTCGGATAATTGATTTTTCGGATAAACGATCATTTACGAAAACAAATTGTGTCATGGGAGCAGTATGAAACAAAGAAACACTGATATTAAACACAAAACGGTACATAGAGTATATATTTTGTATCACACGTCTTATGAAATAACACAGAAAACTGACCAGTCTAGTTTGACAAGTTCAAAACGGCCATTAAAGTAGGCCTACAGTTAAGGAAAAGAAGTCTATTTTTTTTTTTTGCTTCAGAACTGAGACTCGTTTTTTTGCCGCTAAATCTCGCAAACAGCGCTAGCCAAACTTCTATATGGCGCACGCGCAAATTCAATTTTTCCGACTGGAACGCTTTAGATTAACCGATATTTCGGTTGCTCAGGATTCGGATAATCGATGCTCTACTGCATTAATTTTGTTAAATATGGTGCCAAAAATCAACGGTGTCTCGAGGAATACTGTTGTCAAGATTCCATCGTGATGTCTTTATTCTAAGTTAGAAGTTCAGTTTGTCCCATGTAAGTAGTTACTATATTCAGAATGCATACCGGTATTATAAACTTTAAAATGATTCTACCGCAAATCAGAGTTCTTATATTTTAAGTTACTAAAAATAAGATATGTCCTGAATGGTTATTTAGAGTAATGGAACTTTGCACACACACATCGCAGCAGGTCTGTACATAAATGCTGCATTGATATACAGATATGATTATTATTAAGAAAATCCTGTATTTTATGTCTGACAGTGAAGTTGAAAATCCAAAAGAAAATCAAGTGTCCAAAGTATTTTTCTACTCTTGAACAACAATGACAAGGAATATCGTAATGCATAATTTCATTATAGAGAGTCTTAACATCATTTTAAACTTTTTATGCGAGGTCTATATATATTTATTTAAAACTGAAATATTTTAAATATAAAATATATTTTTTCTGAGGACATTTTTCAACATAAAAATTTGAGATAATTTCTGCAAATGTGTTTTAGCAATATATAACTGATGTAAAATTTTCAAGATGAAAATAGTAGAAATTACAAAAACTCAGTAGCGTCTTTCCTTAAAATGAAAATTCTAGCGGGAACCAATATACTTGAGAAACAACTAGCTTCGTGGTCGCTTTCATCACTATAGATTTCACTGAATCATTCCGAGATCAAACGCTGTTCCCCTTGCTGAGAAATTGTCAGCTAAATAGAAATAAATTTTGTTAATATTTTATTAGTAGGTGAATCCTAAGACCTTCAATTTAACATGTAAATTTGATTTATTCTACCTCTTCTTTGTCTTATTATTTAACCCCCTCCTTTTCAACCGACTTATAATCCAATGCTGTGTAAGGAAAGCTATATTTGAACCAACACTAAACTTACTAACAATTCGGGACTCCCTGGTCGTGTGGTCAGTACGATGCAGTACCAAAGCAGAAACTAAATTTAAAAAAAACTAAGGACAAACAGCAACTGCCGTAGACTGGGGATAAATCTCCTCCAAAACCTATAATCGAACCACTGACCACTTGGTTGGAAACAGAACGCACTAACCATTGAGCCTTAGCGTCGTGTAAAGTTAATTTATTAAGAAACTTAAGTTACTTTATTGAAATATTTATCCACAAGAAAACAAATACATATACTTGACGAAATAAACTTAAATTCTAAGTTATATTAAAATAAATTCGAGAATATATTAATAAATTCAGATAAGATAATGACAAAAGTGTTAATGAGTAACTGAAGAAGGCATCATTTACATCACCAGTGAAGAATGAAAATTATTTGCATAATAATATAATACATTATACATACACTATCGGTCAAAAGTTTTCGATCACCTATCACAACTAGAGACTTGTGGTTAAAACAGGGATTTCGTTCTGAATATTCTACCATATCATAATGCTAGAGAGAGAAAATATTTATTTTGTTGGTCTATTTAGTTTTTCCGATGTGTTTGTACATTGAAATAAAGTATATGGTTGTTTTCTTAGCTGATCGAAAACTTTTGACCGGTAGTGTAAACTAGTTTCTTCTTGTCCATTTTTTTTTTCCTGGAATTTTCCCTCGTGGAAGATATTGATTCTATTTCTTCTAAAATTGAGGGCGGGAAAACGAAACTAGAAAAGAAAAGAAAAGAAAAGAAAGTGTGACTTTTTAACACGATCCTCACGATTAACGTCAACATCATCGTGGTCGTCATCACCACCATCTTCATAGTCATTACATTTATCTTTCAGGTGCCGGGTTACATCCTCACATCCACAATTAGAGGGACTGTATAGCCTTCGGTCAGTGTGGTTCATGAGAACTACTTACAACATGGACGAAAACTAGAAAAGGGACATATGCTCTGCCAATAGTATTAGCAGCATTTTATTTAACGATATTTTCAACTGAAGAGATTATTCTGCTTTGGAATTTAATGTAGATGACAAATACTAACAAATTTTGACAGGGCACGAGTCATTCACAATCCGTATATCCAGCTTTACTTTTCCCCATAGGAAACAATGCTAAAGATATTATCACCCTCTAAAATCCATCCTTCTCGTCCGCTTTCAAACCGCGAATCTCGGCTCCACCGACCAGCAAAGTAATCGTGAGACCACCGAGGGCGTTGCTTACTCAATGTAGGAGGCAGAAGAATCTCTACTTCCTTGCAAGGAAAGAAACCCAACTCTGCTGGTTTTGAAGCTTGATTTGCTAACACGTGAGCCACAATGGAAGTCGCGGCTTTGCGATATACCAATAGATATGAACAACACAATACACTTAACATAGACTGCTCTCTGTTTACTTAAGTACACAGTTTAGAGAGAAAGAATCCTCTATAGCATAACAGTAGAAGAAACGGAATGAAAACAACTCGTATAAGAAGAAAAAGAATAAGAGGAAGAATGGTGAATATTTATATAGACCTTGTCTTCGCTTTTGGAGACTTGACCCGGGACGGATCCTTGCACTTAAGTTTTTTTCTTTGGCCTATATATTCCCCAAATCCAATACGTGTCCTGGATGCTATTCGTGAATTCGACGCTGACAGGTCAGCCATCTTGCATCAACTCTGACAAAGCTAGATCCCATCCTGAGACGAGTGCCTGAACTTAAATCCTTCCTATAGCAGCATCAAAACCCGTACTATCTCTAAGACTTTATCCCAGTATATTTTTAACTACTGTAAGTAATATATGAGACGAAGAGAAAATGGAGAATGTTGGTGGAATGATAGAGGAAAACAGAAGTACCCTGAAAAAACTCTTTGCAACGTCTGTTTTGTCCACCAAAAATTCCACCAGGGTCGCCTGTATGAAATACTATTGAGCTAGCGCTTGAGACACAGACGCGACTAGTATTATATACATTAAGTCTCCTTAGCTGGCAGAGCGGTGGCTTACGACGACTAAAATTTGTCCGAAAATTGGTAGTTCTAGACGACTCACGGATTTGTATACGGAGGCATCGGTTCCCTTACGGATCTTACCCACTGACGAGAATATGACGACTCATATACAGGATGAATCAGGGGTTATTCCTTGAGATATTTCAAACAAAAAAGTTTAATAAAATTTTGCTCGTTTTCGCTTCCCTCTCGACAAAAAAAATATATATATTTTATATGAAACATTTCATAGTGTATTTTGGGAAAGATATTAAATTGATTACCAATATCCTCAATCAATTTAAGAGCAGTGTATTATGTATTATGATAAATGATTGAAAGACTTCTAGTGTTGCCCTTTAAATGTGCAGAAATTTGATCGGAACAAATGTAAGCTTTCGTTCTGCAAATGCATTAGAAAACGTGATGCACTGTGACAACGCTGTAAAGATTATTGCCTGGAGAGATGCAGTTCGCGTGTGAGACAATGAGAAATGTAAACGGAACACATTTTGCTTTTAAAGCTAACTCGGGAAATTTGATTTGTTGTATGTAGGTTTACCGGTTAGTACTTAAAAATTTAAGTGGGAAGGAACTATTTCTAATTGGCTGAAGAAAATGCTCATAGTACGAAAAACGGAGATTTTTTTTAATCATTAACTAGATTTGTAGAATATAAAATAAGCCCTCTTTATGGTTGTGTTCACCGAATATTTAATTAAAGTTAAATCGAAGAGTTTGAAAATAATATTTTTACTTTTGTTGGTTACATTAACGTAAAATATGCATATCATATTTGTATTTATTATTTATAGTTTTAAATGTTTTAAAATTTTGTTTTTATAACGTGAAATAAGCATAATTATGTTTTACGATCTTTAGAATATTCAATTGAAATGGGAGTGTAGAAATATTTCTTAATATTTTCTATTTAGTTTGAAATAAAGGGGTATTGTTGTCAGTGTTCTCTGAGTAGAGTTTACTTTAAATTTTCCAAGATTTTATTCAACGTGAAATGACCATTCTTCATTATGCGTTCTCTAACACAGCTTAAACACAAAAATTAAACGGAATGTCATCTGTATTATTTTCTTACGAGTTTCAAAACAGTGTACATGGCAATGATCTTCAACAAGCCAGGTGAGCAACACAACTTAATGTGTACTTTCTGCTGGTTGCAGCATTGCTTGACCTCATAATTCATGAATAGACCTACACGTTTTTCTGGAAAACTATTCAAAATATAGCAAAGTGGTAGGTGAATTTTTGTTGCTCTTCACTGAAAGAACCATCCGTCAGAATTAATTACGTTACTTATGGTTCACCCTGTATAAAGAGTAGTAGTAGCATAACTATGCAAATTGAAGGGAGCAATAAGAATACATTAAAATAAATACAAACCTATTGTACCTTTTGTAATTAAGTGCATGATTAATTAAAAAAATTGACTGATTGCATAGTTTGGCAACAGCGCATCCACGGCTCACCTACCTCTTCATAGAACATCTTGTTATTCATCATCTTTTACAGTATCCACCTCGCGTCAATGGAATTCCTTGTCACAAAGTATTAGGGGCTGCAAGACAATAAACACCTTTAAGAACAGTTTATAAGATAAGCTTATTAGCATTTCACTCCAATCATACTGATTTAAACTATCACTGACTACATTTTGTTACTTCTTTCTTTTAGACATCATCCTGATTGTGCTGTACTTTCAAAATTGTCTCATAATAATCTCTTTCTATTATCTAATATTATTTGAAGTATATTAACAACATTCTATGTATTTTAGCTTAATTCTGCTACACAGTTTCTTTCAGTGTTTAATTAATAGTTCATAGTATTTTGTTGTTTAATTCGTAAATAACTCTTGTATACATGTAACTCTAATCTAAATCAAATTGTTGAATTCTTTGTAAGTTCATGCATTTGTATATACTCTTTTTGCTGGTTCAGTGAAAGAGAAGGCCTTACGGCCTTAACTCTGCCAGCTAAAATAAATCAATATTATTATTATTATTATTATTATTATTATTATTATTATTATTATTATTATTATAAAACACATCCTCAGTCGGTATTAATGGCAGTGTTCATCCCTTATCCTGCAGTAAGATTGGCGAACTTCCTAATAACGAAAGATACATATTAATCTTTTTATTTAATTTGCAAAAAGGTAATTTTATTAAAAAAATTCAAAAGGATATATTTTTCTTATTTTTCTCTAATGACAAGAATAGAAATCATCATACATGTAGTATTTATCGAGTGAAACAACGTTAACATTTGGGGAAAAATGTTTTTTTCTGAGAAAAGTGTCTCTTCATTTATGACTAATATGGTAGAACCTTTTAACAATTTGTACTCTATCCAAGGAATAAGCTGTTAAAATCTGCAGTTATATTACTTCCATCTTGTAGACATGTGAGGAACGGCAGATACCAGAGATATGGTTGATTTCTCTTGACTTCTCGAAGACAGGACCATTTCACTTAGGCTTATTTTAACAGAGGTGTGGTATACTGATATTAAAGCTGGAGAGAATGCGTAGTGTGGCGAATGGTAGAGTTCGCATAGCCAGGCAGCACATTCGACATGCAACTCATTCCATCACGGGTTCACAAAAAGCTTCATTAAGCTGCAGTGAATAGGAATGCTCCATTTTCCGCCCTATAAACACTTCCAAGTCTATGACATATTTGTACGTGATCATTAAATAACACGTTTAAGTGAAATTTAAATATTGAAATAATCTTTTATTTCTGTAAGTTCAAAAGTTTTTTGGAGTATTATTTATCGTTAAATCAACTTTTGTAGTCGGTACTCAATAATAACTCGTACTTCTTTTCTGTTGTATCTATTATTTCAATTAGCATTGTTTATTTAGTGCCCAACACTGTAAACTGTATAGGAGAACAGGGACTGATAAGACTACATAAAATGTTATCGCATATTACAATTTCTAAGACATTTCGGTAACTTTTAAATCATGTTTACTGTTGCGATATCTTCCAAGGAGAGTCATAATCTTATTTTTATGCTCGACCATGCCGAAATGTACTAATTATACATCTGGTAGCAGTCCTTTAATGCATGTCATTAAAGTACACCTACTCATTAAAGTACAGGTCTTCAGCCAATGATAACTCAGCTTACTTGTGTTCAGCCAATGACAAGTCAGCTTTGTACCGTTATAAAACCGCAAGTATCGATTATTCTCGGATATGCAATCGAAAGAGGATTAGCGAAAAGTCACGGAGGCTGGAAATCCAATACTGTCGCAGAAGGTTATGTTCTGTTACCATAATAATTAGCGTTAATTGTAAATAATATTCAAATAAATTCAATTTGTCATCTCGTTTTTCAATGTCGAATTCAACAATCAAGGTTATAATATTATAATATTATCAAGTTTAACGGGACTACGTCAAGGTCAATGACATTATTTTTCCTCGGAAAAAATCAATACTTTCGCGTCTGCGCACATCTCACAATTCACGACCTAGAACAAGGTCACTTCCGATCTTGTCAGTTACAAATAAAATGTATACATCTGAATACCGGTAATTTCAAGTTATAAATATGGTAGAGCATAAAAAGTCGTATGAAACTCGCCTATAATGGTAATTAAGAAGCTCGTATGAAAATTATGAAACTCGCTTGCGCTCGTTTCATAAATATCCATGTTCGATTCTTAATTACTATCATTATAGGCTCGTTGCATAATGTACTATTATGATAAATATGTAACTAATACACTTAGGATTTGTGGCTAAGATTTTCTGTTGAACCGCATAAAAACATTGTGAAACTCCATTTAGTCTCGTTTAAAATAATTAGTTAAAAGTAAGTACATTTTCCTGATGAACTTGTAAATGTGTAAATTAAACATAGTGGGTTTGATTGTCCCATTATCGAAGTACAGAGACATGAATTAAATACACATCTCTGGACTGTAACATCGAGTACAGCACTCCATTATGTAAAGTGATCGAAAAACTGTGTTGCTACAAAGAATTTATAGATTTGCAAATCAAGCTTTCAGGTATAACTACTTGTAAAGTTGATTTGAATAATTTCGAGGGAGTTGGTAGAGCGTTGGTACGTTTAACCAATGGTCCCGGGTTCGATACCCGGCCCCGAAACAATTTTTCTCTCGAAATTATTAAAATGAACTTTACAGGGAGTTTTACCAGAAAGCTTGATTTGCATAATATACGTCACTGTTCGTTAACAGAAAATCACAATTAAAGTCACATAGTTAGTGTGCACTCAATGTTGGTTGCTTGACGGTTGTCAGTCCACTTTGAGGTCTGTGGATGTACAGGGAAAAATTGGATCGCTGTCAGTTTGAGTTCCTGGTTAGCTCAGTTGGTAGAGCGTTGGCACGTTTAACTAAAGGTCCCCTGGTTCGATATCTGGTCCCGGAATAATTTTTCCCTCGAAATTATTCAATTTATAGATTTCTTAAACTATATTTAGGCTATCTTTCACCATTATCTGTGTAGGCCTACATACAATAAGTAGTATACTGTATATAGTATATAGCTAAACTAAAACCCTAGCATACCGCTTGGTAAATAAGGGTTCTCTTGAGTGGATAGTTAATAATAAAGGAACTTTATGCGACTTATTCATTTTTAAATTTTCGTATTGAAATTGTTTTCCTCCACACATTTAATAACCGCACCTAATGATAGTCTAAGCTTCCCTACGTTAAATGATATCAAATATAGAGGAATTAGGGAATAGAAATGAAATATTTTGCCACATTTACATTGTTTTAAATAAATATTGGCCATCGTTCCTTAACGTGTAAAAAAGAAAGAGAGACAAAGTTCTAACTCCACACCCCGAGAGACAAAGTAGGATCGCTCATCGGGTTCAGGAAATTGGCATTACTTCAGTAGAAATGTGTTTCGTGCCATTACGAGGTTTTACCTCACCCATTCTTCACTCGAGCTACATTCTTCATCAGGTCTTCATAAATCACATCTAACCGGATGACAAGAGTTTTAAAGAGGCGCTGGAACGCCCCTCAGTTCATCAAAGTCTAACATTCATATCCGTCTCTGACCCTTAAAACAAAGAAAGATGATAGAGTAAAAGGTGAACAAGAATATTAATAGGGTAACTCTTCTCTGTTCTGAAACATCCCTAGCAAACGCAGTGACTGCCCATCGTTAATTGGAACTGTTCGTCATGTTCTTCCGAAATGAGATGAGTATCTCCGTTTCTCTTTACCGATATCCCATTCCGACATTCCAGTCCATAGCACATCTTCCGTTATAAACATTCCTTATTCGCCATTCTTGCGCGTGAGGACAGTTTTTTAAGTGTTTATTTAGTTGGGGTTTTAGGGGACGAAATTGCGTAAACGTCAAGTTGTTGAATTCCTTCCAGCTTCCTTCATGCGTCAGGTGAAACATTCATAGCATGGTCTCGGCCATGCAAGTCTTTGAGATATATTGTAACCTAAGCAAATGTTAGGACAACAGGGATCTAAAGTGCAACAGCACATATTCTTGTACTGCAAAGAAGAATAATGCACAGATTCAAGGCTGAGTGGAAACAGCGTGATTTTCCTCATCAATGCTATGTTCTGTTATACCTGAAATAAAGAATCATGCTTGTATTACGTAGATGCTATGGTAATAGCACCAAGTGTAGCCTACGCCTTTAAAAGTACCACATCTAGAAAAAAAAAAATTTTCTTACGGAATGTAAGCCTAAATATAACTTACTATCCTAATTTGTAGTTTACTTTGAAAGATTTACTTCTTCATATTATAGTTGATCCAAACCTGTTTAAAAGTACGTAACAATTGTGACATGTGTGCAAGAAGTAGGACAGGATGACGAACAGCCAGACCTGGATAAATTACCACTTTCCATTTACAGAAAGTGCTTAGGTAAGTGAATATTTAACAGCCCTATTTTCAATAACTGTACCTCATCATTGCTTAACTGCCTTTAATTGAAGTATTTTCAGTAACTTTATAATACGTTTCAATTTTAAAACGACAGTCGGCCTAGATGGCGCAGGCGGAAGAGTGCTGGTCTTCTGTCCCCGAAGTTCCGGTTCGAGCCTGACCCAGGTCGATGGCATTTAAGTGTGTTTAAAGGCCATAGGCTCATGTCAGTAGATTCACTGGCATGTAAAATAACTCCTGCGGGACAAAATTCCGGCACATCGCCGACGTTGATATAACCTCGGCAGTTGCGAGCGTCGTTAAATGAATCATAATTTAATTTTTAAAACGACATGACTTTGCTATAGCATAAGACAATTATTTACCGTGGTATCCATGGAAATGTACTATTTCGATATCGTTATTAATTAACATGCTATTGATATTTAATCTATTTCTATATTTGCTCAGAAATAAAAGTATTCAATAAAACGCATAA
Organism: Periplaneta americana; assembly: GCF_040183065.1. Lineage (NCBI taxonomy): Eukaryota > Metazoa > Arthropoda > Insecta > Blattodea > Blattidae > Periplaneta > Periplaneta americana. The sequence continues at coordinate 25,275,815 of NC_091125.1, forward strand.
TGAGAACTTATGTTTCATATTTATGCCACCGATTTCTTTGTCCGTTAGGCAATAACTTTCCACTTCTCTAAAGAATATAATCTCAACTGTTTTGAATTATGTTTGTTTTAATAAATCACTGGGTACCATAAAGGTGGAAAGGCCAGTGCTCTACATATTTCCTAATTATTAATCATGATAATGTGAATAACTAACGTTCAATAAGCTTAAAGCCAACATTACACAAGATCTCCTTTAAAATCATAACGAAACAGATCATTCGACACTTGGAAGAATACCAACAAGCGGACTGCGGAACAAATTACCATTTACAAACATTATATCAAGTAATGGCTAAAACGCAAGAATTCAATCGAAATCTGTACATAGTCTAAAAGGCATTCGACTCAGTTAAACATTGCCCGTCGCTGGCGGCTCTGAAAACCCAAGAAGTAGAAGGTTTATAACTAAGATATAAGCTACAGCAACATAAAAGCCAAAATTAGATTAACAGCAAGGAAATTTTATTTGTTTTAGTAGGTTATTTTACGACGATTTGTCAACATCTTAGGTTATTTAGCGTCTGAATGAGGTGAAGGTGATAATACCGGTGAAGTGAGTCCGGGGTCCAACACCAGAAGTTACCCGGCATTTGCTCATATTGGATTGAGGGAAAACCCCAGAAAAACCCTAACCAGGTAACTTGCCCCGACCGGGAATCGAACCCGGGCCACCTGGTTTCGCGACCAGACGCGCTAACCGTTACTACACAGCTGTGGACAGCAGGAAGGAAAAGAGTTCAACAAAGAAAGATAATCTTCTAAACTTTTCAGCAGCCTCCTTGAAGAAATCTTCAGAAAAATGCAAGATCTGTACGCCATAAATATAGATAGGAAGAAGCTAACCTAATTCCAAACTTCGTTTCACAGATTATATCGTCCTTCTAGCAACTTCAGCAAATGGTCTGAAAGAGGAAGTAACTGAAATTCACAACTGCGTTCAACTGGGCTTGACACAGAATTCAAGAAAAGCCAAAATCTTGCAAACCACTTAGAGAAGATACGTTAATAAACAACGAGCGTATTCAATACATTCAAGAATACCCCTGTCCACTCCCCCAGGGCGTGTAAATTTTTGTGGTAAATCTTTTATTTCTGAAACTTAAAAAAAATAACTAGTGACCCAATTATCCAGTTGGATCCAAAGATGTCTTCAGCAACTGTTTACATTGAGTCTTACCTACTTCAAATACCACTTGAAACACCACGTAAATTTACGTACAATTTTTTTAAGATAGAAACATTCTGAACAGTACCTGTTGTCACGTAAATTAAAACTTCACATAATAACAGTGACGAAATTGTGATGTTTTGCATTCAGAATAAAAATACATATTAACAGACTGGTTAATGTGAGTCTTGTCTACAATATATCGTAGTTTAAATATATAAATATTATTATTTGCTAATACGCAGATAATGTGAACACACTTGTTTGCTTCTGTTTCTTCTCATGATTTCCCTACTGACCACCTGGCTCTTAATTTTCGTGTCATATTTCCTTTCCTTCTTATTAATATGTCCAGCAGTGTCATGTCATTGTACACACTTTTCTATGAACTGGGACTATGAAGACCAGACTTGCTCAGAAACGCCTTGATGTCTACTGCTACCATGGCATAGACCTAAGTAAAAGGAGGTTCAAAGAACGCAAAAATATTGCATTTTAAGAAAAACAACTTAATTTTTTTATGGAAAAACCTGTTTTGACTACACTTTTGAATTATAAAAAATACTATTAAGTGTCACTTTTACTCATTTCACACCAAAATTATTTAATTTTAACACAACTGCGTTATCAAACTGAAAACAATCACGATTTGTAGAACATGGAACAAGGGTGGCCATATCATGTGTACATGTTCCTGATATGGCCACTAGGTAGACTTTTGGAATTTGGGACTTTTTGGACAATTAAAGCTATTTTTGTTGGGAAATGAAATTGCTTTAAGAAAGTCCATTAGACTGAGAACGAGTAAGAAAAAAGTGGTTTATATTTTTTTCAAAATGGCGGCTAGAAAAATTCTCAAACCTTAGCATGGCCATATCAGGGACAATTACCTTACAATATATACTAATAATAAATATGTAACCGAAATTTTTCTGGTAATTTTCGCTTTTCCAAAAATAATTGGTGTTAACATGTACTAGTATAATTATTCATCCTGAGACCGAAAATCGCTTTTTTGACATTTTTGTTTGTATGTTTGCCTGTCTGTCTGGATGTTTGTTACCTTTTCACGCGATAATGGCTGAACGGATTTCAATGAAAATTGAAATATAAATTAAGTTCGTTGTAATTTAGATTTTAGGCTATATGGCATTCAGAATACTTCATTTAACGGGGTCTGAATTAAATAAATCGAAATATCTCGCTTATTATTGCTTTTTTGTGAAACATTTTAACAAAAGTTTCTTTAAAAATGATTTCTGATAAGTTTTATTCTTTGAAAAAATTTGATAGGACTGATAGACTTTTAAAATAACAATACAATACATTTTCACCGCCGCCTCAGATTGTAGCGTTGTTGTTCCTGCAGTAATTCCTATGTGCAAAATATAAAAATTTTGAGTAGGAAGAAAAAAGACATTTATTCATTCCATGGCAATGGTACATAGGAGATCGTGAACTCTTGCATTTTCGAAAGAAATAAATATAATTACATATCACTGTTTATGCCGCAACACTATTTCAGTTATTTGAAAGGTTCAGAACCATAGTGGGCCAAACACCATTTACTGAAGACGTAGAAAACAATGGTTAAAATTAAGTTATTACTATAATTCAATGGAAAATATAGCAAGTAATATAAAGTTTACACATTAAAACTAAATGATATGTCAATCGTCATTAAACTATGGTTGTATGTAATAACAAATAAGAAACATGTTAAAGGAATTGTCATTGCATCAAATGAGTGGTCTCTGGACCAAAATGATCGCATTTTAATTATTTAAATACAATTTAAATTAAGTAACATATTAAACGATTTATCCTTCTAACAAACACGAATGTTCCCTGGATCAAACGTCCTATTTTAATTATGTAATTACTTTATATTTATTTCTAACAAGTGCAGCGGAGCGCACAGGTACAGCTAGTTTTTAAATATAATCAGTTCACTAAGTAAACCCCAACACAGGACTTAGGTTTTCAGAAATTTCTCCATTCAGATTATGCTTGGTTGCCCATAATTTCATAAATCTTATAGCTGTTGTGAGCAATCTGCTGTATGACATGCTGTAGGTCCATTTTCTAACAGAGCTAAATCCTTTGGCGAGACACGCATTTTAATTCCAGTCGTAATACTGTAGTCATAACTTTGATCTGTGTTTAAGTATTTAACTACTTTATTGCTAAGTTGAGGAAGATCTGGATCAACAGAGAACATAGTAAAATTAGGATTTATGTTTTGTTCAGTGGCAGAGTCTGGAATTTTGTACGGAACATACTCATTTTTATTGATTAATGTCTGGCCATCTAAGGTTGACAACAAGCGCGTCAATGGTAGTTCGCCTGTGTGCAGGTTACAGAATAATAATCCTTATCCGAGATTTCTCTGTAGGTTTTTCTTATAATGCATTACTCCTCCGTATATGTAGGCCTACATCATGAGCAAAAAAGATTTAGACGATTTTTGTAATTACTACAAATGTTTTGTTTTACTCAGACTAATGTAACCTTTACAAAAAGCGACAAATCTCTCAAACTTCTACAGGTGATCAATATGTTTGGCTCATATGACGCGGTATCGGTCGATGCGGTGATGAAATTTTTCCATAATCTTCTCAGCATGGCACCATCGGTGCTGTCAACATCCTTGATCATCCTCAACCTCAACTCAGCAAGGCTGTGTGGTAAAGGTGGAACAAACATGGCTTCATTTATATAGCCAACAAAAAGAAGTCGCAGGGCGTTAGATCTGGCGAACGGATAAGTCACCTTTTAAAGATGGAAGCCATCGGCGTGGCTCAGTCGGTTAAGGCGCCTGCCGGTCTGAAGTTGCGCTCTGGCGCGGGTTCGATCCCCGCTTGGGCTGATTACCTGGTTGGGTTTTTTTCGAGGTTTTCCCCAACCGTAAGGTGAATGCCAGGTAATCTATAGCGAATTCTTGGCCACATCTCGCCAAATATCATCTCGCTATCACCAATCTCATCGACGCTAAATAACCTCGTAGTTGATACAGCGTCTTAAAATAACCTACTAAAAAAATAGAAATCGTTCTCTCTAGCATGTCCTAACAAACGCCGTGATAAAAATGTATTGAAATGCCAGCGTACTTCGAGGCGAAAATGCAAAGGTACCCCATCCTGTTGAAAGATGGTCATTCTTATCATCATTTATCTGTGGAATCATCAATTTACTAAATATATCCAGATACAAGGCCCTTGTTACTGTTGGTTTAATGAAGAAAAATAGTCCGTACTCCTTTTCGCATGACATACAAAAATATTAAGATTTGATGAGTCACCCTCATGCTCAACGTAGTACATGGATTCTCACATCTCCAAATTCCCAAGTAATTACGATTAACTTTTCCACTCTTACGAAGAAAGGATGCTTCATCATTGAATATCAGTTTGTCAGCAAAACTATTATCTTTCAGTCTTTGAACTCGATGGCAGAAATTGTTACGATGCACACGGTCATCATGAGTTACATGTTGCAATAAGTACAGTCGATAGGGTTTTATGTGTATTTGCTTATTTAGTACGTTCCACACCGCTTTCTGTGGAATATTGAGCTCTCTGTCGGCTAAATGTTATGTTTTATTTAACGACGCTCGCAACTGCAGAGGTTATATCAGCGTCGCCGGATGTGCCGGAATTTTGTCCCTCAGGAGTTCTTTTACATGCCAGTAAATCTACTGACATGAGCCTGTCACATTTAAGCACACTTAAATGCCATCGACCTGGCCCGGGATCGAACCTGCAACCTTGGACATAGAAGGCTATACCAACTCGCCAACCAGGTCGACTCTCTGTTGGCTCTTGTAGATTTCTGAGTACTTAGTTCAAAGCACTAACGAGTGCTGTTCACTTTCTGATCAATGGAGAACCTTGCATAAGGATCCCTACGTTGAAATTGGGAGTACCAGTTATAAATTGATTGAAGATTCAGCTTGGAACAAAGAAGAACGCTTGCGGTATGGATGGAGATGTTTCAGTCCCCAACAATGGTTCACAAAAAATACGAAGCCTACAACAACAGTGATTCACCATCTAGATTACGCATTTACTGCATTGTTATGCGTTCATCGAAAACTGCCCAGTTGCTGACAATTACAAAGCGAACAACGGTTGACCATGTACAGTTCCGTCCCTTGAAAGCAAAGTTGCTGTACGAGGGGTTTTCTTGCGCAGTTCAAACAAATCAATATGACAATACGGTGCAGTGGAATATCTTGAGACTCTTGGGATGAGGCCATGTTATTTACAATAATGCAATGGCCAGCACGTTCGCCGGATCTTATTTCCTGCGATTACTTAGAGTACTTTAGGAGTAATATCGATGATGTTAGGTAAAAGGGCTTAACCCATATTTTTTAAATGTGACTTTTTTGCTGTAATCAATGCAATTAGTTGAAATTTAATTACAAAACGTGAAGACCTGTTTTTGACAATTATGTTTACGTTCCTTCATATAAAGTAACTAATAATAAGTGTTAAAATTTAATTATCGCTGTTCCTGAAAAACAATTATTTTGTAAGATAAGCTCTTTTACCTGAAGACCATCGATATGTTTTCATTCCTTAAAAATAAAGTAGATCCTGGTATTTTCATTGTTACAGTAAATTTGCTTTCATCTCTGTCGTAAAAATGTCTACAAGATACACTGCCCATAGAAGTGTTAATATTATTTAGACACGCAGTACAATAACTATCCATAAATGATCTTAATGGAAACATAAAACACATGAAACACAATATGTTTCATTAGAGATTTGGATTCTTTGGATTTTTTCGTCGTGACTCTCATGAGACAAGACAATTAAAATAGCGGGGGTTCTTTATTAGGTAGTTATGATGGTGCAATATCGCCGTTTAAATACAGAACAAAAACAAAAATAGGGACATGACACACCCAAGCTCTCAGAGAAAGAGAAATAGGAATCTCTTCTTTCCTGCAAGGAATCAAATCGTGTCTGTTGAATTCCTAGCTAGATATTTTAATGTGCGTTCAAAGTGGAGAACTAATTTGTAAATTTATTTCTTAAAATTACCTACTTTCTGTAAATGTATACTTATCATTTCGCTAATCTTATTGTAGTATATGCGTTCTGTTTGTTGCAAACTTATTTTAACAAAATTAGACCACAATGCACTGTCGTGTAGTAAAAAAATTTCGCAGAACAAGTTTGATGCGAGTTGCCACAACGGTCAGAACAATTCACGAAATACAATGAACAAGGGATGAGCTCTAGTTACTTCAATTTGCCGTCCCTCACCATCAATTAGTTTCAACAACTAAATTAGTTTTGGTAGCCAAGTCCGGTCAGGTTACAAATAATTATCTAAAGTAATGTGGGGTTTATGATGTGCATGGAGCATATCCAGTGCTAAATGAGAAAGGGTATCCATGACTAACTCTGTTTATCCACAACTCTCATGTGATACAATTTTACCCTGTCTCTGACAAAGGTTTAGTGTGTGTTCCACATAATTATGGATGCCAGTATTGTCTCTGAAGTAATTGTTTAAATCATTGAAATCATCATCATTATCATCTTTCAAGGAGAAAGCATCAAGACTTGGTCCGATCTCATGAATTTCGATTAAAACTTTTCTTTTCATCGTTTTCTTGGTCTGCCAACATTTTTTACCTTCTGATTCCTAATTTAATTTTAATTTATGGTAGGCCTATATGGTTTTCGGGTATTCTTTGAACGAGTCTCCTCAATTCATCTCTATATTGCTCCAATATATCAGCTAATTTGGAAATATTTAATTTACAGTATATGATAACTAGCTTCACTTCTCTTTTATCCAAGCGAAGATATCCAATAATACTTTTTAGAAAGAAATCACATTCCAACTGCTTCTACATATAATATAAGTATGAATATCTTTGTGGAGATAAAATATTTTTCTTTGTTTCAGATTATTAAAGTTTGTGCAGTCAATTAAGAGTTTCGAATTACTGTTTAATGTTCTTTTCAGTATTTCCGAAAGTGTTTCAGTTGGTTTACTACCAACTACTTCTACTACTACTGAAGTCAATATTTTTGCGTGTATTTGTCATTCATGGAGTCATGGAGTCTCTATTTCACTCAGGCGCTCTTAACTACACTTGTAGGTCCTATTGAGAGTTTCCTTTCCTTTCAGGATTTCACCCCCATCTATTTCCTTAGGTTCTTGCAAACTGAAACTGACAGGACTCAAATGAGGCGGGGTCAGTACGATGTCGGACCTTCATCTCAGACCACAAGATGCCACACTAACAATGGACAAACATTCATGTCCTCATCGGAATTAAGCCGACCGCTATGGATTGCATGCAATTTTGGAACTATGCGCCTTCGCATTTTGCTTCCAATGTTATGGTCGCTATCTTATGCTATTCTGAAATTAGTTAATTGATACTCTGATTATTAAGACTTGCTTGACTTTTTGGGAGTGTTTATTATTGTCATGGAGATATTAATGTATAACCACAGTCTAGTATATACAGTCACGAAGCTTGGGATGATTTTTTTTTTATTTCTTGCATTTCTCGCTACAGTTGCTAGCCGCTTGGAACGCTGTGAGTAGTAAGAACAATAGACTGTGCCACTGCCATCGTACAGGCCGTAAGGCAGACCATGTGACTCGCTTAACCCGAGTATGAAGGGCGGCGTTTCAACGATATAAATTAGTTGGAATGCATAAAGAGTAACATATATTTCTCTAAAATGTAGTGTAATTTCATTAATAAAATTTAAAATAATGACATAATTCACTTGCGAGTTAAGGTGTAATATTATTTTTGGTGTGGAAATTACGTTGTTCGTATGTGTAATACCTGCTTTTATTTCGATTAAATATTGCGAAATTCTTGTACATTCATTTATGTACGATTCAATAATTTTCAGTTGCACCGCATGGATATTTAGGTAGCCTATGTTTCAATTATAGGTTATGTTTACTGTACCAGTACTTCAATATTCGCATTTATACATTATAGTTAAGCATAAAGTTACGTATGATAACTTGTCAATGCAATTTGTCTATATTTCAGTTGTATTTATTCGTTTCTTACGGTACTCCAATCTGAAGTCTGATTAATGTAATATGTTAGTAGGCTAAACTAGAAGTCAGGTAGTTCCTTTGTACTCGTATTCCTTGCATATACGAATCTGTGACAGGTTAGGTTTGGTTAGTTTAGGCTTTTATTATGCTTTGCTTATACAATCAACTGCACCTCCACAAAATATAATAATTTGAATAATAATATAGTACAAAGAGACGTTTGTAGCACTATAATAATAATAATAATAATAATAATAATAATAATAATAATAATAATAATAATAATTTATTTAGCTGTATTTCCTCTTCTGTCATGCCGTCTTACAAGTCACTCTGACGCGAAGGAAGGAATTTCATTTGACCAATACTAAACATGTTCACACTTGCGTGCTCCCTGACCATGGATTGGCACAATATAAAACCACCGTGGAGACATCATAAGAGAGTCACAAGTTAAGGGACAAGCACGTAGACTCATGGAATGGAGATGAATGTCCTCTCACACCTGAAAACGAATCATTGACCGCTAAGTACAAAGCTCTTAGTATCCACAGTATCACATCATCGGACAATAATTTATTAAAATAATAATAATAATAATAATAATAATAATAATAATAATAATAATAATAATAATTAAAAGTTCGACCTGGGCGTAAACATAATTTCTTGTAATTTTTTCCATTCTCGATTTTAATAATTGTTCGGTAAAATATTCTGGAACATTTTCACGCTTTCAATCAAAATAATAAGGGGTCGACTGAAGATGACAGTAAAATTAAATTTTTTGTAGCAATATGAGGTAACCTAACCATTTCCACGGTTGCCATAATGCTCGAAGGAAGGCTGTCAGTCTAGGAATTTGTTGCGCTGACAGATTTTGGGACCCCAAATCCCAAATACAATAACGGCGGGTTGCTCCCAGGATTTCTAGGACAGATATTTTTAAAGAGAACTTTATTAATTTTCAGGCGTGTCAGAAACTTCATTAACATGCTATATAAGTGTGTGAGCGTCATGTTGGGAGTGGAGGAGGGTCTGGTGGTATGTGTTTGGGTTGCGAAGGAAATTAGTAATACGAATCCCTTATGTCAAAGTGGTTGAAGGAGCAGCAGAGAGAAAACAACGTCTTGTTGTGGGTAGCTCTCACACTCTGTCCACGTAACGCCTGCCTCTCTTGTCGGCCGCGCTCATCCTCCCTCGCGTATTACAAATTCCGACGTCCTCGACACTAGATACCTTGCCCCCATGCACTCCCTGGGGAGGTCAAGTCTCCCAGCACAAGCCGTGAGATATGCAAAGCTCTTTGCTGTATAAGCGACATAACAAAAAATTAACTTTCTCTTTTGTAAAAAAAGGTGCGCCGCAATATTGGAGCCTATCTTGCATAAACAGAACTAGAATGGGGAAAAAGTTTTGTTCCAGAAGGGACTGGAACAAAATATAAATAAATAAAATTTAAGAATATAAGAATGCTGTTATAAAAGAATATAATTTCAAAATACAAAATCGTTAGAAATTTGAAAATGTGAGGTTATTTTATTATCAAGAAAACGCTGTGAAGCACACACCAACTAGACCTAAATAAATCTGCTTCGCCTCTTCTCGTACTCTGTCTCTAATAGTAGTAGTGTTAATAATAATAATAATAATAATAATAATAATAATAATAATATTATTATTATTATTATTATCATCATCATCTTCTTTAACTAGACCTGAATGTCGACTTCTTCTCGTACTGTCTAATAGCACTACTGGGTGAACAGTATAGAGCAGGTCAGGTTTCACGGCCGGCGACTAAGCGCGCGGAGGTGGGGGACTTAAGGCCGCGCGAGGACGTGAAACCTGTTCTGCTCTATACTGTTCACCCAGTATTACTAGGCCTACTACTACTACTGCTAGGCCTACTTCTTCTACTACTACTACTACTACTACTACCACCACCACCACCACCACCACTAGTAGTAGTAGTAGTAATGATAATGATAATAATAATAATATAATAATATAATAATAATAATAATAATAATAATAATAATAATAATAATAATAAACGTCATAATCCTTCATAACCTACACCTAAATGAATATGTGTCAGCCTCTTCTCGTATTCTCTGCCTCTAACAGTAGTAGTAGTAGTAGCAGTAGCAGTAGCAGCAGCAGTAGTAATTTCTCCTAACCATCTCCAACCAAATAAATGTATCGGCCTCTTCCCTTACTGTCTGTCACCGGTAGTGGTGATGGAGGTGGTGATGGTAGCAGTAAAGGTAAAAAGGTAAAGGTATCCTCGTAACATGCCATGAAGACACTTGGGGGGGGGCATGTAGGTAGAGCCCCATGCTTTCCATGACCTCGGCACTAGAATGAGGTGGTGTGGTCGGCACCACGCTCTGACCGCCTTTTACCCCCGGAAAGACCCGGTACTCAATTTTATAGGAGGCTGAGTGAACCTCGGGGCCGTTCTGAAAGTTTGGCAACGAGAAAAAATCCTGTCACCAACGGGGATCGAACCCCGGACCTTCCAGTCAGTAGCCAGCTTCTCTACCAACTGAGCTACCCGACAGTAGCAGTAGTAGTGTTAATCCTGTGTGGAACGATTATTATCAAACCGTTGTGTTTAGCACGATGCACTCCAGCTGTTATAGCAGAATCGCCAAATCGATAAGTATTTTTGTTTATACTCTCCAAAAATATTAAGGGTGCTATTCATAGGCATTTCGCAGCACGCGCTACGAGCGTACTAAGCTGGCCCCGGCTATCCACTGGTTACTTGTGCGGAATTCAAATCATATCCTATCGCTAAAACTGGTTTATGAATACGAAAAACGCTGATCATCCACCGAAAGCCCGCGCTAAAAATGTCTATGAATACGGCCCTAAGAGTATACTATAGGCCAATACCCTCCTAAAATATTACTGGGGACGGACAAATTAAGGCACTTTTTCTCTCTCATTAGCGGTTAATTCCCACATATCTGTCCTTATTTCGTATGTTAAAGATTAAAAAGATCTACTAATTTTTGAAGCGAAAGAATGCTAAAATTTAAATAAAATGATTTAAGTAAGAATACTTAAACATAATGATGATTCTATTGGGTTTGCATTTCTCTGGATTTTTCACTATACAGTTCCTGTCTTTCTAAATTATTCTGTAGTGCTTTTATTCTGGATCTTTATGGTCACCCTCATTGCGGGCAGATTATTTTGTTTAATATATATAATATATAATAAAATATGTTGCTCATGCAGCACTCTTCGGTGTGACATATTTTTGTGTTTGTCCCTTGTATCTGCTGTCTCTGTCTTTCACGTCTTATGCACCATGTGTCAACGCCGTACTACTGCAATCACTCTAATGGCTTATTGCCTTCTTATTCTGAAACCGCTATAGGTATTTGCGTTCTTACGTTTGTGGGCATTTTCACCAACATTGAGACGTTTTCAAGTTGATACACTTCCTAATCATGTTGTTAACATGGGAAAGTTTGTTCACTGCATTCGTAACAGAAAATGGTTCAACTTCAGCCACTAGAAAGGTTAAAAGGAGTAAGTATATTTAATTTTCCAGTATATTAGCTGACATTCATCAGAAGATGCAGGCAACAAGTTATCAAAGATCGTATTCCTGAAAGGACATTGTTCGTTGGATCTGTTAACGTATTCATCATCAGTTGCAGTATGTTACGGTTGGTCAATCATTTCCGGTTAGTTTTAGACATTTATTTGTGTCCGTAAGCTATCAGAGATCTGAATCAGAGTTATCTACCGTCGAGAGCGTACTAAAACAAGCAATTACTAAAGAGTATGAACGTGTCTGATGAAAATCAAGCGATAGAATAGGTCACAATAGACGCAAACACTACGGGACATTAATTCAAACAAGACACAAATGTGTGCATTCGTGTAACAGTTGATGTATTGTACCTCAATATCGTTAATGGCTAAAACAACTTTGTGGGAGATCTTGCGTTGGGATGCTTCAATGAAGTGCACACATTTAGCTACAAGCGTTCAACAGTTATGTAGCTGGGATTTCAAGAATAATAGAGATCGTAAACAATACGAAATTTCAGTCATTCGTACTGAAAATCAATCGGACGAAAACAGCAAATTATGACTATGTTTTAAGAGAATTTAAGTAATAATTCCATGACTTACTATGAAATTGTTATATCGCTCATATATCAATTCATCAACTGAAAAACCGTTGAGTTTCAACCAATCAAAGCTGTCTATAACTTCAATATTACTATTTTTATATTTTCACTTTTATTTTTCACTGATGATTCGCAATTGTATTTTCTTCCATGGTTATTTAACAACCCTGTATGAACTTCTGGGTTATTTAGCGTCGATGTAATTGATGATAGCGAGTTGGTATTTGGCGAGATGAGACCGAGGATTCGCCATAGATTCCCTGACATTCGCCTTACGGTTGGGGAAAAGCTCGGAAAAATTTCAATCAGATAATCAGTCTTAGCGGGAATCGTACCCACTCCCAAGCGCAATTCGTATTAGCAGGCAAACGCGCTACCCCCTGAGCTACGCCTGTGGCTTTGCAGTTGTTTCCTGCTTGGTATATTACGTAAGAATTTTCTTTTAGTATGTTGTCTAACGATACTGTATCAACTACTAGGTTATTTGATGCAGATAACGAGATGGTATTTGACATGAGACAGAGGATCCGCCATTTGGTTATCTAATATTCACCTTTCAGTTGGAGAAAACCTCGGAAGGTAATTACTCATCAATAGACTTCGTTGAATTGCCACACGCAGCATGCAATCAGGTTGCCGATGTACGGTAGTATAGAGAAGGCGAGCGACCGCCCGGTCTCGTAGTATAAGCAGTTCATGTTAAGAGTTGTGACCGATCCAAATAGATAGAGCAGCTACAGCTAATGTATACCTATGTAAGCACTTGTTTTTGCATTACTGTGGTTGGAATAGTCAAAGTTTAACATCTGTTCAGTGCAGACAAGAATTCAATCAAACATACTACAATGAGAGTGTTGCTGTTCCAAACAATTACTCCTGGAATAACCTTACCCCCGCAGCCAGTCTTGACCCGTTGGGAAACGTGGTTGAATTCTGTTAATTATTATGCAGAACATTGCGGAAAAATAATGGAGGTAATTCATGCATTGGATAGCACAGACAGTTCCGCTGTTGCAGCTGTAAAATCATTGCTTTCTGAACAGCTATTGAAAGATATTCTGTCATTGATTCCAATTTTAAAATCGTGTCCAAAAGCATCATCCTGTTAGAATAGTCTAAACTACAACTCTCAGAAGCCCTTAATATAGTGGATAAAGTATCACAAACCGTTATCCAAAATAACAATTAACTGATTTCAGAAAAAATGAAATGTAAGTTGAGAAACATTATTGCTAAAAATTCTGCCTATAAACGATGTACCATCAGGTCACGACAAGACGCCTGAAGTTGGTGTACTAAAAAGTAGTGATTTCCCGTTCTTCAAATATGTACGTATAACATCGTGTTGAACGTACGTTTTCCCAAAATAAAAACTGTTTAAGTGACCATCGGAGGAGGTTACTTTGCAGTCGCTCAAAATGTACGCAACTCTTCACTGCAATGCACATATTCAAGGATGATGTGAGTATCTTACATTAAATTTTAATTGTTAATATATCTCACTATAAAATAATTGTGTATTTACATGTTTAGACATTTCCTACTTCAATGATCATTCATTATATTTCTTGAATGCAGGGTACAGGTTTTATTGTAACTGTAGTATACTGCTCAGTGTTTACATCAGAGGCATACTCCATCCACCGCACGTCCCCTTCTCATACAGTCTATACCGCGTGCGCAGAAAACCTTACGATTCTCGTGGTAATTCCACGAAGTCTACTCATCAGGGAACTAGAACGAATGGCTATCGAATCCTCCGAATCAGTAAACAAATGCGCCTACCACTTCAACTACGCCGGTGATTTCATAATTGGTCATTTAATTAATTCCATTCTTTCAAAATATTAATTCATTCAAAGATTTCTGCCCAAGGACAGGCCATTCACTGCAAATCCTGCATTCTACAATCTTTCCTATTTTCCCTCTTCCTCTTAGTCTCCAAATACGATTCACATATCGTAATGTTGTTTACCATCTTCTGTCTTCTTCTGCACCGAACTTTACTCCCGTTTATCGTTCCTTCCAGTGTATCTTTCAATACGCAGTTTCTTCTTAGTCAGTGATCCAGCAAATTTGTTTTTCTCCTCCTGATCATTTTCACCGTTACTCTTTCTTCACCCACTCTTTCTAGTACAGTTTGAAATATAAATGCGTTTAAAATAAAATCTATATTTGCATTGTTCCGTTGTTTCTCTTATTCGTGTATAGTTCAAAGGAGACAGCAGTTTATGATTTGGTCGTATTTTTAAATAACTGTTTCCAATCTCTCTTCACGAATGCAGAAGCCAGTGACAGCGAATGATATAAAATTATGATAGGCCTACATGTAAGAAAATAAAATATCTAATAACAGTATGCACTGTTATCGTTATTTAATTAATTATTCATTTATGTTTCCTTAAATAGTCTTATTACATAGCACATGAGGTTTTCATTTTATATAAATAAGTTGTAATATTAGGTACCTGTGATCATTTTGAATGTATAAGGTAAGTGTACCAAAATCTGACACTTTAAGAAACAAATTATGAATTTTGCTTCATTACGGACAAGTTAGTTATTTATATGAGTTGGTACAGGTTTCAGAGACAAGGTATTCTGTAAATTGGAGAATCACACGAACAAAGGCTATATGAAGAGCAAATATATATATATATATATATATATATATATATATATTTTTTTTTTTTTTCAAATAAGCATGTTACTTGCACCAATAGCTGGCACGTCAAAAATCGCTTTGTCCCAAAGGCTGACACATACATGCTCCAAAATTTGACACTTAACATAAAACTTTTCTGTATGAGTTAAATTGATTTATCACTGACAATAAAACATTTATATTATACAGTACAGCGAAACAGTTAAGTTATAAGAACAATATTGAAAAAATGAAACTTAACTTTGAAATACTGTATATCATATAATGTCCTAAATTTGTAACATAGTTCTTACTGTAACAAAATTACCAAACTTTGAGATCAATTTAAGACAATGTGACACGATGTTTTTCAATTTTTTTCACTGGATATATTTATTTCTCATTGTCATATTTTGGAAAATTAATTTTTCCGAGGATATCTTTTGAGTTATACCATAGTTTGTGCTCTATTCGTGGACATTTCCATTCACTGCTACTCATGAACACTGCTTTAACATAAGCTGTGTTTTCGTTTGTATTTAAAACAAAACCCGGAAGAATTATTCTTCGTATTGTACAATTACATAATCATTTACTTTTACCTTCATTGAAGTAATGTTACGAAAGATAGTTGACTTCTCTACACCCCAGTCATCTCCTTTTCCGGATTCTAGCAACACATCAATAGAAGAATCAGATGATTCTTCAGAAGTTGTTTCTTTCCTTCTTTATTTGGTAACACCTTTTTCTGTTCCTTTGTCTCTTTGTTTTCTTCTCTTTTCTTTCTTCTTTTTCCTTTTATTTTTCTGTACAATCCTCTTCTGTATTCTTTGCATGATATTTTTTCCACTCATCACAAGTCGCAACTAATAGAACCTTCTCTTAATTCTTTTGTTAGGTATGCTTGTTTTCTGAGGCCTAAAGTGTGCATTTTTAAGGGAAAAGGAATTGTTTGACCAGAACCACTTACTGTATTTCCTTCTTGTTCTTTGTATCCTGAAAGATTATTTGAAATATTGCTTGAACCTGAGATAGGACTGCCAGAAGTGTGTCCTGAATTTTCATTCAAATTATCTAAAGTATTACGAGGGTCAATCAAATGAAAACGAGAAATCGGCTGCCAACAATTAGGTTATGCGCCGTCATGGGGGAATGTTTTTGATTTGATGCTACTGATTGAGAGCTGTATTGTCTGAGGGAGTGTTGCGCGGCAGCAAGACGAAGATGATGTTCACAGTAACGGGAGCGTTTAAGTTCTCGCAGCATAGTATGGTGCAGCTTCTAGCCGCCGAAGGCGTTTCACCAATTGAAATTCATCGCCCTATGAAGAAGATGTACGTGGACAACTGCATGTTGCGCGCCCGAGTGTATGAGTGGACAAAGCGATACCAACAAGGGCGAACATCACTGGAGGACGGACGACCCAAGCCCTGACCAGTCCCACTACAATCATCATGGAAGAAATGTTCAGCAGACAAACTCATCCGGGTAGATCGGAGGTGAACAATAGACAAAGTGACTCAGAACCTGAATGTCTGTCATGGATCTGCACATTCAAAAATCCACAACCGATTGAAGTACCATAAACTATGCGCAAAGTGGGTCCAAAATGGCTCATAAATGAGCAGAAACAACACCGAATGGGACTGAGTTTGCAACATCTGATGCGTTATGAACAGGAGGTGGAGGCTTTTTTGGAACATATTGTGACCGTGAAATGTAACATGGTGCAAGTACGAACCGCAGAGCAAGCGACACAACATGCAGTGGAAGCACGAACATCACTACGCTCAAAAAAATTCAGAAATTTCACAACCGCAGGCAAGGTGATGCTCATGCTGTTCTTAGACTCGGAGGGTCTATTAAGTTGCCACTTCATGGAGAGAGGAGAATCTGTTACCTCCGCTCGATACTCCGAATCCTCCGTACTGAATTGCGTCGTGCCGTCAAAAACAAGCGACCTGGACGTTTGCGTGATGGTGTCATTTTGTTACACGACATTGCGCGACCACACACAGTTCGGCACACCATGGACACCATTCGAGACCTGCGCTGAGAGGTGCTCGAACATACCCCTTACAGCCCGGACTTGTCACCTTGCGTCTTCCAGATTTTCAGCAAGCACAAAAGTGACCTCGAAGGGCGCCGGTTTGCTACGGTCGGTGACGTGATTGAGGCTTTGCAGCAGGGGTGCCACCAGCAGCCAAAAACTTTTATGAACAAGGTATCAAAAATGTGGTGAGCAGGTGAGATAAGTACCTAAACAATGGTGAAGATTATTTTGAAAAATAAAATTCCTCTGCGGAGAAAAATATTATTTTTCGTTTTCATTTTACTGACTCTCGTACTTGGGCCTTGCAATTTTTGCAATTCTTGTAGCTTCATCTTCAATAATTCCTATCTGTTTTTCCCTTGAAGGACATGGTGGAGGCATAGTGAACCTTTAGCTAAATTAGGAACCTATAAGAAAATCAAAGTATTTTAATTAAACATTCCTTGCAATTACCATAATAAAACGAAGTGACTTCAGTGAAAGCAGAGATTTTTTAACTTCAACATGAACAAGAAAAAAGTATTATTTTTCAATAGCACTGAATCTCACAGTGACAATATTTCATGTGAAAGGAACAAAATTAATGAAAACCACAGTTATTAAAATTTTATATGAAACACCGGTACAGAGACAAAAAAAAATAAATGTATTTTAATGAATATGATAAAAGTTTAAAGACTTCAGACAGAAGAATACAAGAAAAGAATTTGTTGAAACAGGCGATTTAAAATTATTACTTGGGTGACAAAAAATTCTGTCAGTCTTAGGAACAATATTTTTGAAACTACTCTTATAGTTGACATCCCCTGTCAGCTTTTGGTACAGAACTTCCTATTGCCAGTAGATTTAAATACCAGGTACTTGTAACGTTTGTGGAATAATATGAACAAAAACCTCATATAATGTGATTTTTTTTATTTCACCAAAGCCTGACACATTGTGTCAGACACTGAACATCTGTAAAATTAAGAGTACCAATGGCTAACACCCCTGTGGCATGTTATTCTAACTTCATTTTCAAACAAACCATGTTCTTACTATCTTCTGCATACAATTTCACATATTCATTATTAATAACAACTTAAAATTCCACATAAAATTGGCATTTATGACTAAAATAATTGTATGTGCATGCTTACCGTTTTGCTTAACAATAACGGCTATTCCATGCAAAATGATACAACAGTCTACTTTATGCAGCATCCATCATGTTTAATTCAGGTGTATTTTCAGGAGAATATTGTGCGATGTTGCCAAGATAACAGGAAGTTAGAACAAGTTCAGAAATTCTGTTTCTGACTACACATAATCTTATTACGACACATTGAAACTGAAAGTGCCAGGCTTTGGGTCAGTGTCAGCTTTCGGTGCAGTTACCTTAGTAATTTTAATGAAATGTGATTATTTGGCCGCAACACATGGATTTTTCGGCTAAGATGCTAGTTCTGTCGCATCAAATAAAATAATTTCTATTGATGCAGCTTTCTACCATAACTGACATCCTATTTGTATAAGTTTATCCACATCTGAAACAATTAAAACAATACACGGATTAATCTATTTTATTTATATTATTGGGTTATTTTACGACGCTGTATCAACATCTAGGTTATTTAGCGTCTGAATGATATGGTGATAATGCCGGTGAAATGAGTCCGGGGTCCAGCACCGAAAGTTACCCAGCATTTGCTCGTATTGGGTTTGAGGGAAAACCCCGGAAAAAACCTCAACCAGGTAACTTGTCCCGACCGGGATTCGAACCCGGGCCACCTGGTTTCACAGCCAGACGCGCTGACCGTTACTCCACAGGTGTGGACGGAATTAATCTATTAGTGAAAATTTCTATAAGACAAAATTTATGCCTATATTTGAAGAAAATTTATTTTAAAAATTTAGACCTTACGCGAAATATTTTGCAAGCTTACACACGAACTGCAGAATGTTCCATTTGCCTCCCGACCGGGAACGCGCGCAAGAGCCATGCATGCGTAGCCGACCTAGGTTGACCAGTATGAGTCCATAACATCCATTTTATTTCTTGTCATATAACTTTGATTTTGTCTGATTTTATTAATGTGGTCATATTGCTTTACGGAAAAATAAATAGGCCTACGCAAGCACAGTTAATCCTCGACTGATATACAGGATGCCAAGTAGGCCTAATTCTGTGGCTAATCCTATGACTCGTCTCGTAAAATACTATCTTGCTATTAGCAATTCCACCAATGCCAGATAATCTCACATTAAATGGTTGAATGTTGTTAAATCGTCGATTAAACTGAGTATCTCGAGGAGGGTCTCTCGATTAACTGTAAAAGAGATAAAGGGAGGTCGTATTATTATATTACTACGCTTGTTCAGTGAAGCGCTGATCATAATATGTGAATTTTTTTTTCTCATTTCGAAAGAAATAGTACAGAAAAGTGGCATCTAGAAGCATAAGAAGTAATTTAAGAATAAAATTTTTGACTAGAAACAAAGATATGCAATAACTATAGCAAAATTACTATGTATGCGGCATAAATATATTATGAGCCTATGATAATAATGATTGGATGTACTCGTATTTGGTAAATCAACAACATCCTATCTCATACAGCTTACTTTCTCGTCCTACTTTACTAGAGATATTTAAAGCGATGTGTGTGAAATTGTGTTAATTATGACAGAAATGCGAGAAAATATTATATTATTTTAAATTCTATCAAATCAGTTGATTGGACTGTCACATGTTTTTGAAGAGTGGGTTTACACAAATGTCATTTCGATTCAGAAAAATTAACGTGTAATCACAAAGCTTATAATTTTGCCTTCATGTTTAACAATCAAAAAGAGACATAATTTGCATTCATATAGTGATATGTCTACCAACAGTAGTAAATATAACATGTTTTATTTTAAAACACATTTTTACAAATATTTCGCCTTACAGCCATCACAAATTACAATTATTATAAATAATACTGGCTAAATGTTGTACTTTCAAGAAGCGACAAGATTTCGAATAAGGTAAGCATTAATAGCTCTTTTCTTAATATTTAACTGGCGTTTACAGGGTAAATAAAAAGTTTGAAACCGCTTTATTATATTTTATGTTTAATACAGTATGTTAGGTTCTTATACATAGGCTATTACCTTTTATTGTAACACAATGAATGAACCAACTGCATACAATTATAACACTCCGTTATATTGAAATCCACGATATTGGAAAAAACATTGAATTTTTAAATGGAAAAGGATTCGTGTGACCACTCTTAATTATGTAAAATTTTGTAAGAAAACTAATTGCAATATCAATTTTAAGATATCATAACAGAAAATACCGAAAATTAAATTTTCCACGAAATTCAACACAACATTGAAATTTCAAATGGAAAAGAAATGCTACGAAATGTTAATACAGTAACACAAAATAATTTTTTTTTCTTGCAAAATGTGCTCAACATGCTATCCATTTTCGGCTATGAAAGTTATCCGTGACCTTCCATGCTAACGGTACTTCTTAAAAGTGAAATGTAATAACGACTTTACACTTCTCATAAACCGAAAGGAACCAAAAAATATTCTTCATCATAGTCAAGATTAGAACTGATAAAATGGCTGTTGTTCATAACCCATATTGACTAATGAAACTTGTGACTCAATTTACAAATTAAGAGATTTGTTATTTTTTTCAACTTAAGGCTTTCAAAACTTCCGCGTAACACAGAGGGTGCCCGTACGACAGTTTGAGAACCCCTGATTTTGAGAATGAATCAACGTCCTGAGGAAGTTTACATCTGCAAAATATCTTTAGGTGTATTCTGTCTTCACTTTGGTTGCATGTTGTAAAACTTGAAGAGATACAAACACTTTAGAAATTTGCAGGATTGTCTCCTTTTCATTTCATGATGTGGGCTTAGGTCTGTTCCAAATTCATTGAGTTTCTAACTATCGTTTCCATGATCTGTCAAGATCTCTTGCATCAGCTGGTCTACACTTATGAACTTATTTGGGAATAGGTATGTCTATCATACTCTATCACACACATATCTTCGTTTATCATGACTTATCATGAAGTTATCGTGGCTTAGTTTACATCAGAGGAGAAATCTGCAATGCTTTATCTTTTATATCGAAGTTTGCACACTTCATCCCCATCTTATTTATTCGCCCATTTTCATACTCTCTCTCTCTCTATCTCTCTCACTATCATAATATTAATACTCGATCACAACGCGATAACACACTAGAAATTCCACTCCACATATCATCCTTCATTGTTACTCGTCGTCACTGGAAGTCTTTGCCGCCTGAAGTCAAGGGCTACCAATCCTTGAAGTCTTTAAAATTCAAGTTAGAAAATTATCTTATGACGAGTTGCCAAACTAATTTACTGTTATGACAAGTGTGTTGTAGTGTGTGTTTCCACGTATTCACTACATTTTTTTATATTCTAATGATATTTATCTTATTTAATCTTTTTGTTTTCATTACATTTCCCGATAATAATATGTCTATTATGTCACAACTTGAGCTACTTATAATCATAATTTTCCTTGCTATGTGTAGGCTACCTAATGAATATTGTGTTCATTATATGCTTTGTATTTTACTATATTATTATTATTATTATTATTATTATTATTATTATTATTATTATTATTATCATTTCATATTTTTATACTACGTATGTCTAATTTATTTTGACTTACTGTGCATATTTTATTATGCCTTTTCCTTTCTATCTGTATGTTTTATATTACGTCTCATTTTTACTAACTTGTTGTTTACATTGTATTATGATTATTTACTTTAGTTTGTGCGTGTGTACTGCATTTTATAAATCTGTAGTGCGTTTTGTATCACAGTTTTACTTCTGGTTGAGTGTTGGAGAAGGCCGTATGGCTTTAACTCTGTAAGGTTGAATAAACCATTATTATTTTTATTATTATTATTATTATTATTATTATTATTATTATTATTATTATTATTATTATTATTATTATACTTACTCACTTACTTATGGCTTTAAAAGAACCCAAAAGTTCATTGCAGCCCTCACATAAGCCCGCCATCGGTCTCTATCCTGAGCAAGATTAATCCAGTCTCTACACTCTTAACCCACCTCTCTCAAATCCACATTAATATTATCCTCCCATCTACGTCTTGGCCTTCCAAAAGGTCTTTTTCCCTACAGCCTTCCAACTAACACTCTTTATGCATTTCTGAATTCATCCATACGTGCTACATGCCCTGCCTATCTCAAACGTCAGGATTTAATGGTCCTAATTTTGTCAGGTGAAAAATAAAATGCGTGTAGTTCTGAGTTGTGTAACTTTGCTCATTCTCCTGTAACTTCATCTCTCTTAGTCCCAATATTTTCCTAACAACCTTATTCTCAAACACACTTAATCTCTGTTCCTCTCTCAAAGTGAGAGTCCAAGTTTCATAACCATACAGAACAACCGGTAATAGAACTGTTCTATAAATTCTAACTTTCAGGTTTTTGATAGCAGACTGGCTGACGAAAGCTTCTCAACCGAATAATAACAGGCATTTCCCATATTTATTCTGCGTTTAATTTCCTCACGAATGTAATTTATATCTGTTACTCTTGATTTAAGATGTTTGAATTTTTCCACCTCTTCAAAGGATAAATTTCCAATTTTTATATTTCCATTTCGTACAATGTACTGATCACGAGACATAATCAAATGCTTTGTCTTTTAGGGATTTACTTCAAAACCTATCCCTTTACTTGCTTCAAGTAAAATTCCCGTGTATTCCCTAATATTTTGTGAATTTTCTCCTAACATATTCACGTCATCCGCATAGAAAAGCAGCTGATGTAACTCGTTCAATTCCAAACCCTGTCTGTTGTCCTGAACTTTCCTAATGTCATATTCTAGAGCAAAGTTAAAAAGTAAAAGTGATAGTGCATCTCCTTGCTTTAGTACGCAGTGAAATGGAAAAGCATCCGATAGAATCTGACCTATACGGATTCTGTTGTACGTTTCACTGAGACACATTTTAATTAATCGAACTAGTGTCTTGGGAATACCAAATTCAGTAAGAATATCATATAAAACTTCTCTCTTAAGTGAGTCATATGCCTTTATGAAATCTATGAATAACTGATGTACTGTACCCTTATACTCCCTTGTTTTCCTCCAATATTTGTCGTATACAAAAAATCTTATCATTAGTCGATCTATTACGCCTAAAACCACATTGATGATCCCCAATAATTCCATCTACGTATTAATATTATTATTATTCCTAAATAAGTTCTTGATAAATATTGTAAACTAACTGGAAGATTTATCTGATACAGGAATTATAGAATCATATTAATTAAAAACTTTTCCTTTTGCAAACCTTATCCTTCATTTAGATAGGCTCAGAGCTAATGTTTAGAATAATATCTAAACACCTATGCTTTTATCCAAATACGTTTCAATGTAATACAGTGTTTCCTTACATTTGAATGCCGTAATATTCTCTACAGACTATTCACTTGTATGACCGAATTTAATGCTAAATCTTGGCGTTGTGTAATCGCGAAAACGACACATTATCTCGTAAGTTTCCTTTGTAAGAGCGTTAATACCTATCTGAAATAACAGTGGTAGGGAGAAAGCGTTCTACTCCAAAGACAATACCCGTCGCCCTTACAAACAATAAGACGTAATTGTAATTTTTCGTGATGTGGGTGTCGACGAGATGTTGTCGACGTTGGAATTCACTGTAAGGCCTTGGGACCCATGAGATGTATTGCGGTTGCCGGCATCCTCTTTCACAAGTACTGATAAACGAACGAAAATCATCCCGTGGTTAATAATTACGGCTTATCGATTTCTCCTACATCTGAACGTTCCTGTATTATATTGCACTGACGCAAGATTATGAAATTCCCTGTGGCCCAAATTTCCTCTTGCCGGTCGAGTGCATTTGTTGATGTACACAACGAAGCAATGCCTTCTCATACTTTGTCTCTCTCATAAGTATTAAAATGTCGTAGTGTGGGACGTGGTGCCGCTTCTGTGGCTCAACCTTAGTACGCTTGTCTTTCATCCAAGCGACTCTTGTTCGATTCCCGGCCTGATCGTAATAGAATTTGTTGTGGACAAGAAAAGACAGAGTTTTACTGGGTGTAGGGGAAAGGAGGGTAAAGTACGCACTTTTTTGGATTTTGAGCTCTAGATGCTTAGTGGTTTAGTTAATACATGTGAAATTTTTATAGAAAATAGAAGAATGTTTCCAAAACATGGAGATTGTAAAATCTTAAAATAATATTAAATTCTTCTTCAATTAATTAATTACATTAGGTACAGGAAATGCGAACTTTTAGAAGACATATGAGCTGTTCAGATCAGAAGTGGTGTAAGTCAAAATTGTGTAATGAGATTTAAAGTAAAAATTCTGTAAAATACAGCTCAAAGTAGCAATTAATATGTCCTTCGTGCTATCCACTGACTACTAATAGTTTAAATAAATTGATTATTAATTGCTACTTTGTGCTGTATTTTACAGAATGTTTACTTTAACCCTCATTACCCATTTTTGACTTACACCACTTTTGCTCTCAACGGCTCATATGGTCTAAGAGTACGCAGTAGTAAAGTTCGGTAGTACGCATATACTATATTTATTTTAACTATTATACGTATATCATAATTTTGTTTCTTCTGTCAACAGAGGTGAATTCAAACTTTATGGTTCATTAAATCACTTAGCTGATAACAGATTTTAGCAACAAGAACAAAAAGTAAACAGACAGAGACACAAAAATCACAACTAACTTTAAAAATCAAATTTATTCACAGTCATCACAAACAAACAATCCACGTCCACTGTAACTTGTGCAGTGCTCACGCCACCAATTATTACATTGGTCACATTTTATCTATTCTCAGTCAGGAGGTTTCGTATGCTCTTCAGAACACAGAGGACAACTAATGATGTTCGCCTCGTTTATATTAAAAACCTGTGCAGTGGATATTTTGCTCTCACTTCTAGCTAGTCTTTTCTTTATCTGCTCCATCATTACTTCCGTAAAAAAACACCTTTCTCTCGGATTTCCTTTCATATTTCCCCATTGTCTCCTGATTTTTGCAACTCCACTGAAATTAGAAAAAAATAAATCATCTTGGATTCGAATAAATAGGACATAATTAAATGAAATTTTAAAATATAATAACCATTTTAACTAATATAAAATAAACAAACGTAAGTTAAAATATTACTTTCAAAAGCCGATTGTCAGAAAGGCTGCTTTTCGTCTAGAATATGATGTTTCTTCAAATATTACTTTTGTAAGAATACCTAGTACACATAACTCTCCACAGATATACATCATGCACAGCGTGGCCCGCTGAAGTGTCGTGCAACTTGAAAATGGGTCACAATCCTGTCATCCATCCACAATAAGCAGAACCCGAATCACGCTAGTGAAGTGGGTAGGCCAGTCTTGTCAATTTATGCCCATAGGAGCAAGCAAGCTCTTTAGAGCTCAGGAGAGTCTGAGCGTTAAGCGGAAAGGAAAGTGACAGACGAAAGAGGTAGTATATACCGCTTGGTCGAGCTATATTCAGGGTGGCCAGCACTGATGCAATAGATAAAGGGAAAAGAACTTACTAAAACTGTATCCATGTTAAATTTAGATTTGTCTGAGAAGTATAAGTGCATTATAAGAATGTGTTTTAATTTTAATGTTCATTTTTCACAAGTTTGATTTTTTTGTTCAAAAGAAATATTTTCTCAACTTCCTTTTATAGAAAAATGAAATTTTCAGGTATAGGCCTATTTATTTAGTAGCTTTAACGAATGTTTTCATAAATCTAATAAACCATTAATATCTATTACTGAAGATAGTGTACTGAAAATTGTGAAAATATTCGCATGGGAATTGTTTGTAAGGAAATGAATTAACAAAGCAACTACTGTTACATCATAAGCAAAAGATACGTGTTCATGTGTTGTAAAAATGTGAACTCTATAGCTTCAGCATATTTCGAGAAAATAATTTAATATTTTGATGATAGGAAGTTGCTCATCAATATCACCTTAAAAGCATAATGCGATAAGAATTTTGTTATGGAATATTAGTTAAACTTAAAACATATACAGCACCTAGGTAACTTTGCTTTGTATTGTAATATTGTTTTGATTAGTTTATTGATTACTTTTATAAGGCTAAAAGTACCATCAATATAAATTCCAACTTATCATGTCATAATCTCTTTTTTTGAGATATCACTTTCTTTATGAATTATGTGTTTCATCCCTTTAGTACAGTATAGTTTTACTACTATGGAATTTAAGTGAATATTCCTTCTTAACTCTTTATTATGTTATTAACATTTAAAACACAACTGCAATATTAAGAAATTGGTATTAGTACTTTTGTTTTACAGACACTATAGATCATATCAAACAGAAAGAAGGCATATAAAAATAACGACATAAAATTTCACGTTCCGTTTGAAGTTTGTGCACCACTGTCTTTTTAATCCAACAGGCTGCTTATTCATATACACAACCCTTCCTCTTTCCATACTTAGCGCTTGAGCCCGCGCACGACCTCAAGGTCAGAAAAATGCGCTTGCCTTGACATCACTGGGGTAGGCACTACATACATACATACATACATACATACATACATACATACATACATACATACATACATACATACATACATACATACATACATACATACATACACTTAACGTTGCTCATCCTCTTTCTTTGGTTCACAGGAGCGGTGTAGGTATTAGAGTGAACACGTGGCGCTAGACGGCTAGAGTATTTGCTTCCGATTACTTGGACATGCCGAGTCCATCGTTATTCAACCGATGCGCCAAACTCGTTTATCACTGCGCCTGAGGTGCGCGACAGTGCTGACGGGACGCCATGTTTATCACATCCCCCCGTCTGTGCCTGACAATTGGCTGGACTGGTGGACCGAAGAGTTGTGTTATATCGGGATCCATCTTGCGTAAAACTCTTCCTACTTCCACAATAGCCTATAATCATCGTCCTATCTAAAGGCGTCCTCATACAATCAGTATTTCCTTCACCGGAATACTGATAAAGATAGTAATGTCGTACAAGAATAGACTTGCCAACAAAGAGGCTTTACAATTTGAGCTCTTCTGATAGAATTCTAGAAGCTTACAACATGGTGTTGAAGACATGAGAGATTTATCAAATACCTACAAATATAATGGAAACACGCAGCTGCATTTCTCATACATTTATTATCAACATTATTAGTTCAGTGAATGAATATTCATTAACTACACATTGATGTTCACCCGGTGACAGTTATAGATAACAAAAAAATATAAATAATTGTTAGAATACAAATACGCTTCAAATCTAAACACTCATCAGAAAATATGTAAATATTTACAGATCTAAATAGTCTACTTACCATTTTATATATATATATATATATATATATATATATATATATATATATATATATATATATACAGGGACATCAATTTTTATTGTACCTGCGTTTCTAAATGTACTTGACCCCCACCCCTTTCACTAATGTCCCTGCTAACGTCAGTCACACAAACTTACGGCCGCTGTTGCTAGCAGTGAAGTAAACCGTACCAAGTACAGTGTGTTTCAGAAATATGTTGCGTTTTCTATAGAAGAAAGAGCTTATATTATTGAAGTTTATTTTCACACAGGTATGGTATGTAGCATAACTGAATTTATCTGTGTGGACTGAGCACAAGTGAAGATTAGAGTTACCGAAAGTACGGTACTCTATAATATGGTACGGTACTTAACAACATTATTTAAACAAGGGTTTTGTTTTACTATTTGTAGGTATGAAGGACGATGATGGAAACTGGAATTACAATGTAACCGAATGTGAACAACAGTTTTTTTTTTTTTCCTGATTATATCATTACGGAATATTTTCGTAGAAATGTCATTAATCTGGTAGAAAGGATGCAGCGAGGTCGTAATAAGTCGGTCAAGAAGTTAGCTGTAGAAATTGGGGTTTCTTACGGAAGTGCTCACAAAATTCTCAGGGATAAATTAGGTTAGTAATATGCTGAATAAAGTAGACATTACATAATGTATATAACCGCCTGAAGACTTGAGTTTGTGAAAAAAAAAATTGTTACTATCCTACTGTTTTTTGATAAAATACTGTAATGACCAAACTGAAAATCGTAATACTATATTTTCCTGTAACATAAATGGATACACTACTTTTCTCTCCTCCTATAGCTAGTAAAATGATTTGTTTACATATTGCACTAGCAACTCCAAACTCCTGTAATTGAAGGGGGGTAACAGTGTTTCCGAGTATAGCCAGGTTAATGTTAAAAATGTTAGTAAAAATAAAGTGATGTCCCTGTATATGTATATATATATATATATATATATATACCTTTGTGTACAAATCGCAGTAATTCAGTAGTACATACCTAAATACTTACGTGTAAAAAAAATCCAAATGCTTATCAATAGGCTATATACTTGAATACTTATTTGGACGAATTTAACTACTTTATAGTAGCTACATAGTCTACCTAAATCTTACATGTACAAATTTATTACGTACCAGTATACAGTATATATAAATATTTATGTGTACAAATAGAAAACTTTACTGTCTTGGCCCATAGTTTAAGGAACAATCCTGGCGTTTGGTGTGATTGAGGAAGATGACTAGAAACACTTGCTAGGATTGCCTGTCTCTGGACATCGAATCCCAGACCTCTTCATTTCAAGGTACTATGTCTTCAGGGCTATCACTCTCGGTGGATTTTAAAACACATATACATACATAGTTCAGATTTACAACATTAGCCTTAGACGCAAACTTAAATTATAATTTAGTACATTCGCCACAGTGATTTACTCTCACTTCACTCATTATACTAAAACAATTAGCTTACTACGTTTTCGTGGAGTATTCAAATCGATTTGAATATGTTTACGTACTGAATACGTTTCCCCCCCCCTTCCCGATCCATGTTTTCATGCAATTTTCGATACGTATTGAAAACTATTTGAGTACGGAATTGAAGTTTCGAAAGCAGTTACCTGTTGGTTATGTTGGTCATCCTACATCTCTTGGCTATAAATTGCGTTGCGTTTTCTAAATGAGGGGCAGAAAACTTAATACTCTTTCTGTTAATGTTGAATGGTAATAACGGCTTTTAGCAAAATACAAAATAATGTGAGTTAGTCTATATATAACACGACTTTTGAACATACAAAATTGCGCTTGCTCTTGCTAAAAAAGTTGACGATAGTTCATTCACTTTTAGTATTGAAATCGTTTTGAATACGAAATGCATTTCCATGCAACTCAATTCGTATTGGATACGATCTGATCCCAATTTTTAGGTATGACCTTGAGATTAAGATCATTTTGAAACTCCGTTTTCATAGAGGTTTCAATAGGTAAAAAGGTAAAGGTATCCCCGTAACATGCCATGAAGGCACTTGGGGGGCATGGAGGTAGA
Source organism: Periplaneta americana (assembly GCF_040183065.1). Taxonomy (NCBI): domain Eukaryota; kingdom Metazoa; phylum Arthropoda; class Insecta; order Blattodea; family Blattidae; genus Periplaneta; species Periplaneta americana. The sequence continues at coordinate 25,305,431 of NC_091125.1, forward strand.
GTCCCATGCTTTCCATGACCTCGGCACTAGAATCAGGTGGTGTGGTCGGCACCACGCTCTGGCCGCCTTTTACCCCCGGGAAAGACCCGGTACTCAATTTTTATAGGAGGCTGAGTGAACCTCGGGGCCGTTCTGAAAGTTTGGCAACGAGAAAAAATCTTGTCGCCACCTGGGATCGAACCCCGGACCTCCCAGTCCGTAGCCAGCTGCTCTACCAACTGAGCTACCAGACGTTTCAATATGGTAAGAATATTCAAATCGATTCGATTACTCCATGAAAACGTAGTATATGACATTTTTCACTCTCGCTAGAACACTTTTCAATGTCACTTCAAAAATTTTTCATTGCTATTATAACAGTATAATCAGCAGATTTCGCAGTCGCATGCAGTTACGAAGAGTGGTGTGTATAACATTTTAGATGCAACGACTAACTTAACCACAAAGATTCGAGAAACTCAAAGGTCTTATGGTAGAGATTTGTAGGATGATGATGATGATGATGATGATTATGATGATGATGATAACGATAATATGACATCAATGGTAGTGGATAGTGATGATATCATGATGGGTGAAATAAAAAAATACGAAAATGATGCTTATGTTGATGAAGACGATGAAGAAAATGACGAATCAGGAGATGGTGATTATGACATTGACGACTGAAGTGATGATGGTGATGATAAGGACGAAGGCCATGCAAATGTTGTAAGCCCTAAATGATAATGTTAATAAGGGTGATATGGACGACAACCATTATGATAACGATGCTGATGAGAATGATGATAAAGGTTAATATGGTTATGACAATTACATCGATGATGGTGATAGTTGTAGTTATGGTGTGGCGATAATAAGTAATTTAATAGACGAAACTTCTGAACACCATATTGTATGACGAAGTCCATGAAATAATACATGATGCTAATGTTTTTCTTTTCTCATTGGCAGGTACCATACTTGACCATGCATCATTCACTTAAGTGTCCCCATCTATAAACGATGCGCCGTACCTGTAGTTACTTTTGCCGCCTTAGTCATTGTCCTCAGTGCACCTTAGGAGGCGAGCTACATACTCGTAGTATCGCATGATGAAACTGCTAATGATTAATGGACCAATAGTGGAATATCGGCAGGGGAAATGAGAGCACTCCATAAACATAGCAAAAGCACCTTCTTTATCCTCACAAATTGCACGTGAACCAGTGAGATTCGGACCCGTGTTACCACCACGAAAAGTCGGCGCTCTAGAAGTAACAACTGAGCAGTAAAATTTGTAAGAAAAGCGCCACGTAACCGTCCAGGTTTAACAAACTGTGATGTTTATGAGAAGACGAAAGAGATCGGTGTATTATTAATCGTCAGGAAAACGCTCAAGAAATTGGATAGATATTAAGTAACACACCGAACTCAGGTTCTCTCCTGTCATTGTATTCAAACCTTTGTCGTTTCGAAAAATTCACCTCAAAGTAGCAAAATATGTATCGATATACTTCCAGCGGTGATTGTTGCAGATCTATTCATAATAAATTTAATAATTCGATATCTTATTTTCCATCTGCTGAAACCCTTATTGAAGTAACTCACAGTCGCTGTATAAATTTAATACAGTTTGAAATCTTTATTTATATTAGTCTGGATTAGAACAATTTGAGTTTCTAAATGAGCTCAATGTCTGTTTCCGCTTAAAGTCAGTAAGTGGCGTCTTAATATGAAGACTAGTGTTAACTTTTCACACCAGGAACTTTGGTTAAAATCCAGCATGTTCATGTGAAATTTATTCAACGTTTTCTCAAGATAACCCCATTTTCTTCCATCACCTTTCTCAACAATTTATTATTCTTATTACCGGTGTAAGAGCAACAGGAACCCAATTGAATTGCAACATCATGTATGATTCTGGATATATTTTAATGATAATTTTGATTTCAGTTAAGTTACAATATCAATTTTATAATTTTTTGTTTAGCTACAATTGTCCATCATATAACTTTTCATTGGTTTATGGTATTTCTACTTGACTAACGTTTCCACCCTTTCATTACATAGCATTATCAGATCATATGAAATTACATATTACAAGTTTTAAATTACCTGAACATTATATTATACGAAGTTAATTGTACAATATAAAATATGTTGTATAAAAAGATATGGTTAAAATACATGTAGGCTATCTAATACCGTTCATATTACAAAAAATACATTTCGCCTTTTTTATTTTTGATAGTTTCAATGCGCTGACCTCATAATCCAATACGAATCACGTCCACAGCTGTGGAATAGCGATTAGCATGCCTGACTTTGAAACAAGCGGGCCCGGATTCAAATCCTGGTTGGGACAAGTTACCTGGTTGAGGTTTTTCCAGGGTTTTCCCTCAAACTATTAAGAGCACATGCTGGGTAACTTTCGGCGTTGGACCCTGGACTCTTTTCGCTGGCATTATCACCTTCATAACATTCAGAAGCTAGATAACCACAGCAGATGAAATTAGACTATTAAATAGTTTGGGTGGTTGATCATGATTAACTATATATACTTTGATCTTTTTATCTTTTTTTAGTGTTGCTTATACTTTATACCTTTATTCTTATGGTCAACATGGAATATATTATTCTGGTATTTATTCTTGTTCTTTGGGTTATTAGCGTGAATATTTATTACTATTTTTGCATTGATTTCCTTTGAATTTATTAATTTTGAGTAGTTTGATCAACCGTCGTAAAATAAAGTACTAAAAATAATAGGAATCACAGTCAGTAATCTGTACAATTATACAGCAACGTTCTGATTATATTGATGTAATATATTGTATCTGTAAAATAATAATAATAATATCGAAGAATAATTTACTTTAATTCTTTAATGTATATTCGATTATATTTATTGATTCTGAATACCGTTCTTAAGTATTATATATTTTGGTATTTTCTTTGAAATCAATAATAAATTCTCTCTTGTGGTAGGCCTACCGACAGTGGGTTACGCAAGATGCAGTGCCATCGCGGAGACGTCAGATGTGAAAATATGTGATGCCATGGGGCCTACGTTGCCTCACACAGTGCGATTGTGAATGGCGTTTGTCGGACGTCACATTCGTCCAGATCACCTCAGTATGTTGTGAACTACTGAAGAGATTACTCATTCGTGCGTAATGTAGGCTATTGTGTTTTTTATAATTGTCTGAGAACACTAAAGGTATTACTCCTTCGTGCGTAATCCTTGGCATTGTTGAATAAATAAGTACAATGTGTAATTTTATTATCTCCATATCTTCAGTAATGCATTAATTCTTCCTAACAATCACTTTTCTTCTTTTTTTACAATTCATTTTTATGTTTCAATATGCCTGGTGAATTATTAAATACGTATATAATAAATTTTCAATCTTAAGACATATCAACTTGCAAATGTTTATTTGATATTTAATAAGATATATGAACGTTTTCGCCGTTTGGAGCATCTTCAGATATTACAAAACATATAATCTGGACCTATAATAATAAATTATGCAAATAACAAATAATAAAGAACAATGTATGTATGCAATACATGAGATTCATGAGCTTTATGTAAAATGTGACATAATATAGGATAATTGTTGATATAATCTTTAGATTTTGAAATTGAATTGGACGGATATTTTATACATATAGCTCATGTTACAAACAAAATATACAATTATGATTAAAATTTGTCAATAATTTTAAAATTTATAAAGATGATTGATAACATAGATATTTTAAGAGTAATCATTAATTGAGGATTGTCGTAGGATATACGATAATTTGCGTAGCTAATGTTCGTGTGTTATGTGTTTCATTGAAAAACGTTCGCTAATGAACTAAATGTTATTTTATGTTGGAGATTGCTGTTTTAATTTATTATCTGACTTGGTGACATCTTATTGATTATAAATGACTGTTACGTGTAATCAGATTTGTTGAGATATTTGAAATGAATGCTCGTTGGTTATGGATGTCGTGGAGTATACTCTTAAAATATCTATTTTATCAATCATCATTATAAATTTTAAAATTTTAACATCATTGACAAATTTTAATCATAATTGTATATTTTATTTGTAACATGAGCTATATGTATAAAATATCCGTCCAATTCAATTTCAAAATCTAAAGATTATATCAACAATTATCCTATATTATGTCACATTTTACATAAAGCTCATGAATCTCATGTATTTCATACATACATTGTTCTTTATTCTTTGTTATTTGCATAATTTATTATTATAGGTCCAGATTATATGTTTTGTTATATCTGAAGATGCCCCAAACGGCGAAAACGTTCATATATCTTATTAAATAGCAAATAAACATTTGCAAGTTGATATGTCTTAAGATTGAAAATTTATTATATACTTATTTAATAACTTTTCTTCTGCTTACAAGTCAGTACAATAGCGTCTCCTTTGAAAGCGAACGACTTAAAAGTTACAAATTTTATCAAGCCTCTATTGTTCTAGTGTAATTTCATTCTTTGTGTTTTTCTTGAGCTTAGAGAGTGTCCTCGCTACGTGGAATCTTCCTCTCGATTGAGCAGCGCTTTCGATGCCATAAAGCGTTCCACGGCTTTCCGATAAACTGATAGCCGGTTTTCCGGACATAAAAATCGTGCATCAGCGTCAGTCAACTTAGAACTGTAATCTGAAAGTGATGACCCAGTCATTTTTCCTTTGTCTGCTGCATAACTAGGGCTTCATTAATCCATTTTGGGTCCAAATGTTTGTAAGCCTTCTCTTCTTTCTTAGTTAGATAGTAACGATGCTGTATCAACTTCGAAATTATTTAGTGTCAACTCACCTATTGCACAGTCTTTCTTTCAATTTTCCCTATTATTTATTTTTAATTTATTGCACTCAAGACTCCAAAGAGAACGATTTCACATCGTAACAGCCAATAAACAGTATAGTTTACATGGAAGTAATTACAATCTTTTTTAAAATAAGTAAATTTACAATTTAGATTAAGAGAGAAATGAGAAATTTTAAAATAAAGGTGACATATAAGTTTGTTATATAAATTAATAACAATATATTCATTTGCGTACACTTACATTTAAAATTATTTGCATAATCTATATAATTAGATAAGGGACTTCAAATGAAAAAGGGTAATTTTGATAGAAGTGAGAACTATTCTAACAGGTAATGAGAAATGTTATGTAGGCTACTCATACACAACAAAATTAACACGGAGTTGAGCTCGGGCGTGGATTCGATTCCCGCTTGGGTTGATTACTTCGTTTGGTTTTTTCCGAGGTACTCTCCAAACGGTAGGTGAATGTCAAGTAATCTGCGGCGAATCCTTGGTCACATCTCGTGAAATAACATCTCGCTATCACCAATCGCATCGACGCTAAATAACCTAGCAGTTGATACAGCATCGTTAAATAACGTACTAAAAAGTAATAATACAAACTGACAATATAGGCCTACATTTGTTAAAGAAAACATAAAGAGCAACAATACAATAAGTTCCTTACTTTTACACTTAAAACATATTTAAATACTCTGGAGTAGTTAAAGAGCTTATATGAATGTGAGAAGGAGAGATTTTTTTTTTCAATTTAATTGCGAAAAGATCGTTTTTAACGGATATGGTTTGTACTTTTCATAATGTTGATATACTACGCGACCAAGGCGGGAACCGTTTTGTTTGGTGGCGCTGCGATTCGCTTCCCAACACAGGCAGTGCTGTAAAGTCCGCATCAAATGCATGCACATGCTGAACTGTTCTCTTGTTTCGTTATTATTAATACTGTTTATATGTTATATGTTCGTATAAGTTTATACGAATATATATTGTTTAGTTTTATTTTATCGTAAAAAAAGAGAACATGAATCGAAAGTGACGTAAAGTAAAGTAGCTACCGTATTGTACACAATATTGCATTTGATATACATTTCTTACCTTAGCATTTCCCATTCTTTACCTTCCTTTCTAATCCTACTAATTGTTTTAGTAGGTTATTTTACGACGCTTTATCAACATCTTAGGTTATTTAGAGTCTGAATGAGATGAATGTGATAATGCCGGTAAAATCAGTCCGGGGTCCAGCACCGAAAGTTACCCAGCATTTGCTTATATTGGGTTGAGGAAAAACTACCACCGGGAATCGAACCCGGGCCACCTGATTTCGCGGCCAGACGCGCTAACCGTTACTCCACAGGTGTGGACTACTAATTGTTTCCTTATTTGCCTTCACAATAGCTGCAGCACGCTCTGTTGCCTTCGACAGAGGTAGGAATAAATCAGTTGTCTTTTCTTCATCACTAAACTTTGTGACATTATAAATAACGCGCTTAGCTACGAAACACACGCGGCATTGCGACCAGATTGAAACGCTAGGCATTGGATGTGACGACACTCCAGCAGTAAACATACGCAGCGAGCACGGAGTTCCTCATTCTGCCACGACGGGTCCCGCCTTGGTCGTGTAGTACGTAGGTAAACTGTTAAAATATTTGTATAACTCATACCGGATACCTTTATTGCCTTATTTGTTTGACAAGTTAGGGATACTTTAAGAACTTTACGATCTAAAATTATTTGTATTGTTGCCATAATTTTTGTACGTAATTATGATTTTGTTTAGTTCTTTTATTTCTTACTCAATCACAAATCAAATAATTTCCTTTCGACGGCTTGTAGGCTATTCTAAAAAAAAATGTGCCTTGTAGTCACCATCCAGTATCTAAGCCATATACATTTGAATAGGTACCTACTAACTTGGCCTTATACAAATCCATTATTGACGTTTTATTTTATGTATAGCACTGTAATCAATTAGGTCTAATTATTTACTTTTCCATGTGCAGAAATTGAGGCGCTGAGATCAAAAAAGGGACTAGTCATGCAGAGGTAATTTTGATAAAAACTCAAAACACTTCACAAACTGCATTGTTCTTGCTTTAACCCCTTGTTTTTCGTATTATTACTTTGCACTTGGCCAGATCAACTTTTCTGACAAGGAGTTAATTTTTTTGAGAACATAACCCATAGAAAATAGTTTTGAAAACTGTAGGCATGTCCCCTTTTTTGTCTAAAGGAACAGAATTTCGATAAAAAATAGTAAATAAATTAAATATGGTAATATTTTTTTGATATGATATTATTATTGTTATATAAAGATTAAAGCATAAAATTATATTTATGAAAAATTTGATACCTCAGTAAAACTATCCAATTCGGTCATCTTCACTGTCTCACAATTCACTTCCAGAATCTTGGAATGCTGGGTCATTGTGTTTAACACTGTATCTCAAACTTCATGAAACACTTTGTAGAATTCTAGCGTTAAGTTGAACAACGGGACTTGTCAAGTGGCTAGTCCCCTTTTTCTAACAATATTTCACGCAAGTGACAACTTCCATTTTTACATTAAACGATGAAGGGTCGCTCATATAATAGGGGAGCACACTTAATTCGGACACCCAAAAAATTGATGACAAGTCACGTTTTTGATCTCAGCTCCTCAATTGAATTAATATAAGATTATTACATTATAAACAATTTAATTAGACACAATAGGCGAATACAGAACAAACTGATATTAAGGCTACATTTAGTTCTAATGCCAGCAAGTCGAATTCATTACAATCGTGCAGGTACAAACCACAGGGAAATGAAGAATTTGGAAGACCTAAGAAACGTCGGTGAGAACAGCTATAAATCTAGGAGGCGGAACTATTCAAAGGGTGCAAATATGATGATGATGATGATGATGAATATTGATTATGATCCATGATCTATCTCAGATGAATTTCTAGACCGAACTTTAGCTTTAGGGACGATATTTTTCTCGTTGATGCTTTTGAAGAATTTTCTACCTTTTTCCATGAAAAACATGTTAGTGCAAACACTCGTGATGCCCCACTTCGATGACTGTGATATTCTGTTTACTGACCTAAGCGTTACTTCGGCGCAGAGACTGCAACGTTCATAATATGCGCGTCCGTTTCGTCTGCAATATTCGCCGGGCTGATCACGTAACACCATCCCTCGAAATGTTGTCCTGGCTCCGTCTAGAAGATCGTAGGAAAATCCACTGTCTTTCCCTTCTCTTTCACATATTGCATTTCTCCACTCCTGTCCATCTTGCGTTTCGTTTTCAAAATTTATCCACCCATCATAACCTAGACACACGATCACAACACTCTTCAATATTATCCATTCCGTCCCACCGAACATCCTCATATTCATCTTCTTTCACTGTGGCTGTTCCTCGACTTTGGAATTCCCTATCGAGTAATGTCAGGGACTGTCAGACATCAAACCAATTTAAGAATAGACTAACGAAATATTTTTCTAACAATTCTTGTTAACAATAATAGCTCTTTCAGGTATCTCAATGTTTAATGGTTATATATATATATATATATATATATATATATATATATATATATATATATATATATATCTCACAGAATAAATATTTAAATTATCTCATTATTATTATTATTATTACTATTATTATTATTATTATTATTATTATTATTATTATCATCATCACTATTTCTTACCAATGTTTATTATTGTCACACTAACATTAAGTTACTACGCGACCAAGGCGGGACCCGTCGTGGCAGAATGAGGAACTCCGTGCTCGCTGCGTATGTTTACTGCTGGAGTGTCGTCACATCCAATGCCTAGCGTTTCAATCTGGTCGCAATTCCACATGTAGGAAAACGTGTGTTTCGGAGCCAAGCGCGGAGTATTATTTATAATGCCAAAGTTTAGAGATGAAGAAAAGACAACTGATTTATTCCTACTTTTGTCGAAGGCAACAGAGCGTGCTGCAGCTATTGTGAAGGCAAATAAGGAAGCAACTAGTAGTCCACACCTGTGAGTAACGATTAGCTTGTCTGGCCGCGAAACAAGGTGGCCCGGGTTCTATTCCCGGTCGGGGCAAGTTACCTGGTTGAGGTTTTTCCGGGGTTTTCCTTCAGCCCAATATGAGCAAATGCTGGGTAACTATCGGTGCTGGAGCCCGGACTGATTTCACCGACATTATCACCTTCATCTCATTCATACGCTAAATAACCTAAGATGTTGATAAAGTGTCGTAAAATAACCTACTAAAAACAATTAGTAGGATTAGAAAAGAAGGTAAAGAATGAGAAATGCTAAGGTAAGAAATGATATCAAATGAAATATTGTATAAAATACGGTAACTACTTTAGTTTACGTAACTTTCGATTCATGTTCTCTCCTTTACGAACGCCGATGTTGTAGTGTTTATTCTGAATAGATTTCTTTGTGTCTAAGCATATGATAAATAAAACTAAACGAACTATAAACTTATACGAATATATAACATATAAAACGTATTGATAATAACGAAACAAGAAAACAGTTCAGCATGTGCTTCATTTTGCATCTGATGCGGACTTTACAGCACGGCCTGTGTTGTGAAGCGAATCGCAGCGCCACCAAACAAAACGGTTCCCGCCTTGGTCGCATAGTACTTATCCAACTTTCATTATTTACTTTCATGTTGTTTTATGGTCCAGATATCAATGTAATAACTATGTAACCAATTGTATTCTATTAGAATTAGAGTCTGGCTGGGCGGAAGAGAAGGCCTACTGGCCTTAGCTCTGCCAGATTAAGTAAATAAATTATTATTATTATTATTATTATTATTATTATTATTATTATTATTATAACAAAATATATTTAGATATTATTCAGCGGACTGCGCTGTTCCAACTGAGTACGTTTGTTTATACTCTGTACATGTTAAGAAGAAATTACCTCTCATTGCCATAGTACTTAATACTCGACGGGACATCGACTAGTTTCCTAATAAAGTGCTACAACAAGGTGGAGAAACACAAAACATCTCTTTACAAACGTGAAGAGAAGTAAGTCCCTGGATATATATTTTCAGATGCCCACAATTTTAAGCATTAAAATTAGGAATGACGTCATAATTTATTGTAGCTACAGAACATAACACGCTTCATGTAAGTTACTGCAAACATGGTATTTCATTAAAGTAATCTTAATTTTTGTTCTTTATCTGTAGTTGACATTGTTTAAAAATAAATAGACCATGTTAAAGAAATGCAAATTATGCTTGTATTATCTTTCTCATAAAAATGCGTATAATATATACTTTACAAGCTTCATGTTAAGTTGATGATGACACTGACTAACACAACATGTTGAGACATCTCTCTCTCTCTCTCTTCAAGGTACTTCATACTGACATCACAGAACACGCCCCGGTAAACGTATGGCCACATAGCATCCCCACATTTAAGGTGTCAAGAAAAACCGACTCCCAATGCCGTTGTTATATACACAGAAAACAATAGGATGAAATCTTCCCTTGATATAATCCCGCTACTCCACCCATGCGGCCGGGTTATAGAGATCTCTCAACATGTACTGACACCCTATCATTATTACATGCGCATTTCCCCTCCCTGAATCCATTTTCTTCTTTGGTCTAAACCGTGGCGTATACTGAAAATGAAAACATTGCTTACCACAACAAAAGCTTCGGGTGCTCATGCTTATTAACATATCTGCGCTTAACCATTCGTTTGTAATAAAGATATCATTGCGTGTGATGTTAGTCCCGAGCCCACCTCTAAGCCTATGGGATATATACTTTAATTAAACGTTGACTTGTCAACTTGCCACGCTACGATAATTTATGTTGTGCTTCGGGGAGGTACTGAGCCGAAAAAGTAAAATGGGGGAAGTGGAGAGGAGAAAGAACGGGAATCGTTTAATTTTAATTTTCGATTTGTTGCCAGCATGAATTGCATCGCTGATAGGACTGAGAAAGGATGATTTTCGATGCTATAATTCACGTTATTGTATAGGACGGTATACTGTTGTCTGACAATAGGCATTATACAGCACATGGCTGCATTTGTATGCTCAGACAGTAGTTGTACTCAATAAGCAGGAATCAGATAACGCGTCTACAAGGTAGCCATCTGGCGCCGTAAATTGTGTCCAACGCATTGAAACAAATAGCCAAGTCCTGCCTATGTGTGCTATTCAAATGAAGAAAGGACAAGAGTTTGACAAACCCTTGCAGCTATTGTTATGCTGGAAGAGACAATGTGGTGGACAAGAATTAGAATAAATGTTACTTCTCTAGAAGGACTTGAAAGCCTTCATTCCATGAAATATTCACGAATGGATCTCACTATTGATACTTTATTGTTTCATAATTTATTCTAATCAAATTACTGAAGCGGGATTGTTTTAAATCAAGTGATATACAGTGAGTGTAAAAAGTCTTCATACATCAAAATATTTTAACTAAATAGATTTATATACGGTGTCTAATTACATAGTAAACAAAACAATTATTTTTTCCTGTACATCTAATAACGACTGGAAGGTCTGGGGTTCGATCCCGGGTGGTAACAGGATTTTTTCTCGTTGCCAAACTTTCAGAACGGCCCCGAGGTTCATTCAGCCTTCTATAAATTTGAATACCGGGTCTTTCCGAGGGTAAAAGGCGGTCAGAGCGTGGTGCCGACCACACCACTTCATTCTAGTGCCGAGGTCATGGAAAGCATGGGACTCTACCTCCATGCCCCCCAAGTGCCTTCATAGCATTTTACGGGGATACCTTTACCCTTTTTACCCTTTTACATCTAATAACATAATTAACAGATTTATATGCACGTTATGGTTAATATAAGTAATTGTATTTTTCAAAAAAAGCTAACTAAAAAAAAAACAAACAAAAAGTCGGAAAACGTATTTGTCTTTCTTGTGTTAAATTTTATATTACCTTGTTAACATGTTTCAGCCTGCTATTGGTCATCTTCAGAACTGGTTGTTGCTAGTTTTGGCTTTGTTTTGTTTCCTGTGGGGATGTGTTTGTGTAGTGTAATGAAAACAGGAAACAGTAAACAAAAGAAAACGCGCCAAGACCAGCAACAACCAGTTCTGAAGATGGCCAATAGCAGGCTGAAACATGTAAACAAGGTAATATAAAATTTAACACAAGAACGACAAATAATACCTTTTCCCGAAATATTATTAAAAGTTATGTAATCATTATGTGTAAAAACAAAAAGTGTTCATACATTTTCAAATTAATGTCCCAATCTTCATCAAATTATCAGAAATGAATACTTAGTGGGATTTCCTTTTGCTTCCAAAACTCTTGTGAGACGTCTTGATATTGATGCCACCAAACTTCTAGTCTTGGAAGGCGGAATTTTATTCCATTCTTTTAAGAGACAATCCTTCAGATCCTGTTTGTTCTTCAGTTGTCTTTCTCTGACTTTGGTATCGAGATAGTCCCACATATGCTTTATGGGACTGTGGAGGCGTTGGGAGATATTTGGTGGGTGTTGTAAAGAACCCATAAACGAGCATTGAAAGAAGAGTGCTTTGGATCATTGTCAGGAGTGAAAATAAAATTGTTTCTGATGCCCATTTTTTTCTGCTGATAAACGTAAATGAGCTTTCAATATATTGATATATTGATACTGCTCTACAATAATATGCAAGGATCCAACACCAGCAGCCCTCATACACCCGCAAACAAGAACAGAGCCACCACAATGTTTCACAGTAGGTTCCAGATTCTTTTTCCTTAGCTCTGTATTTTTTCCCTCCATACCAGTGTCCTCCCATCCGACCAAAATACATTAAACTTGCTTTCGTCGGTAAATATGACTCTATCCCAAAAATTCTTTGTAATATTTACATGCATTTTAGCAAACAAGAACCTCTTTTTTTTCTATTTATTTCATTGATATAGCATTTTCTACATACTATTCTACAGTAAAAATTGTTATTTCTTATGCAGTTTCTTACTGTTGAAGGACTGACATTTAAGTGAATTTCATTATTTAACTCACTAGCTATTTTCTGAGCACTGATATGTTTTACTTTTTTGAGCATCAATGATTCAGCTCGTTTACTCACTTTTGTTGGACAGCCTGATCTTCGATTTTTGAAAGATTTTGTCTTACCAACTCTGTCAATTTATTATAGTCTGAATAGTTGCTCAGGCCTTTTTACAATTTTTGAGATTTCGGAAAGAAACTGACATTGATTATGGAAATTAATGATAATTCTTCTCTCCTCTTCAGTCGTTTCACGTCATATTGTTCTATTATTTCAACGCAGTACCACAGTCTAGTATATACAGACGAAGCTTGAGTTGTGAAGGTTCTAGGAACAATAGACTGTGCCGGTACTATTTCGCATTGTCTGTAATGAGGCGATATTAGCGATCCTAGTGGTTAGCAACTATCTATGGATGCATATTTACTACATATCGAGTTCGTGACTGTATATATTGGACTGTAGTAGTCTGGCAGTACATAAATGCGGCCTGCACTGGTACAGAGGTTCAGCTGTTTCAGAGGAATACCGTACTTGGTTGTGTATGAAGACTTTTTGCGCATTCATATGAAATGTTTCTTTACGTTTCTATTTTTTTTAAACGGAATTCGCAGTAGAATTATTTTTCTTTCTTTTTTATACGTTGTATTATATTTGTATCTATTCCTCAAAATATTATATTTATTATAAATTAGCATACTGAGATTACAAGACATATTTATGTTATTTTAATAAGCATATGGTGACTTTTTACATCACTGTATAAGCGTAAATAATCTGGTATTAAAATATTTACAGGAAGATCAAACTTCATAGAGTTCTACGAAATTGCAACAAAATTAGCATTACAATATAAAATCATAAGTAAAATAAGACAATTCACTTATTTAAAGTATGATGTAGGCTATTATTTCATGACGATATAGTAAATAGTAGTGCCTATTTAGCTCATGTAATCAGTGACCAATCCAGTATAAGAATTTGTTCAGTTTCAAAAAATCACAGTCATCTATCACTGTAAAGATGTCGAAATAATCTTGCCGTACCTGATTCGCAGTTGTCAGCATATTGTCCCATCTGATTCGCATTTCTTCCTGGTTAGTATGGGGAATATTTAGAAGACGGTGACAGCTTATCCTCACTGAAACCCTACAGTATTTGCAAAATAACGAGGAAGATCATAATTTCATTTATAAACAACGTACAAAACAAAAATCAACATTACCATCTTCTGCGGGTGTCTGGAAAAAGAATTAAGGACCAGACTAGTGAAATGCTTTGTGTATAGTGTGGCATCATATGGGGCAGAAATATGAACATTACGACGAAATGAAGAGAAACGCCTCGAACTATTTGAAATGTGAATATGGAGAAGACTGGAGCGTGTGAAATGGATAGACAAAATAAGAAATGAAATTTTGCTAGAAAGAGTGGAAGAAGGAAGAATAATGCTGAAAATGATTAGGAAGAGGAAAAAGGAATTGGCTGGGTTACTGGCTGAGAAAAAAAAAAACTACCTACGGAAGGATGCAATTGAAGAAATGGTGAACGGGAGATAAGTTCGTGGCAGAAGAAGATATTAGATGATAGATGATATTAAGACACGTCGGTCGTAACGGAGACTAAGAGGAAGGCATAAAATAGGAAAGATTGGATAATGCTGTGTTTGCAGTGAAATACCTGCTCTTAGGCAAAAAACTATGAATGAATGACTGAATGAATGTGCCTCTTGGATTCATTCATTCATAGTGCCCTGCCCAAGGACAGGCCTTTCACTGCAAACCCAGCATTCTTCAGTTTTTCCTATGTTCTGCCTTCTTCTTAGGATAAAGTTCAACAAAACGAGATACAAACTGTAATACCTATCACTGACAACATAGGCTAATGCAAGAACACAATTTCTTGCGAATGTGAAGAAGTATGAGAACAACGTTTGAGCTGTGTTCGCCACATGGTTTTTATTTAGTACGATGGAGTTTCCTTCACTCATGCTTTTTATATTTTATTTACAAAAAATAATGCAAATATTATTGTTTCTTATGTAAAAGTAGTTTCTTATGTAATTTGTTCCCAGAATTTTGAAACTAAACTTACGAAGTGTTAATTTCAAACTTCCCAGTTAAAGGTTCATTTAATTATTGTCAGTTATGCAATTAGCACGACTAGCAGAGTGTTGGACTCCATCTTGTGGGTATTTCCGTCCACTCAGACGAAAACAGGACTGCCATATCTCTACTCCGTGAAAATGAGAATGATGTGACGTAATGGCAAAGTCCATCTTGCCACCTAATACTTAAAATTCTACAACATAACATCCTTTGTCTTTCATACTCGTCCATTACCATCACCGAGAACATGCGGGACTGTCAGCTTCAACCAACTCGAACTTCCATCACATGACAACATAACATCCTACGCGGTGAGTGTGATGAAAAGTTAGCAGGAAAACCATACAGCTAGCCTCAATGTCAGAACTCGTCTGTTTCTCTTTATATTACTTACTCTGGCGTGGCTTTGCAAGCAGTGCGTGTGTTTCAATACACCATCACCTTTTTATTATAATATAATATAATATAATATAATATAATATAATATAATATAATATAATATAATATAATATAATATAATATATAATACAATATAATACAATGCAATACAATATACTATATGTATGTCTTCTGCCTACGCGCTTCACTTGCGTGATTCGGGTTTCGCCTGACCCATTTTCAAGTTGCACACAACTTCGGTGGCCCACGCTATGTGATGAGTTATATCTTGTACTAGGGTGAGTGTATGTGTAAGTGTTGGTGTAAGTGTAGTGTAGGGAATGGGTGAGGATGATGATGAAGGTGAGGAAAGGCGAAGGGGAAACCCGGTGCCGGCACGTAGCCTACTCTTGTCAAATAGCACCAAAGCGGCCGCCAAGCTTAAAGTCCCCATCCGACGGACGAATCACTATTAACAGTGTCATGCCTTCTCTTGATATGCACTACGGAGAGATTTGGGATTTAACCTAGGCATATTGGTGCACAATTTAGTGATTAGAAGTTGTGCGCCGCCATGTCTCCCAGTCCCGAGGTAGAAATTTTACATGAAAATTTCTAACCACGCCGGGAATCGAACCCGGGTCGGCTAGTCTGGAGACAGACGCGCTACTATAGAGCTAACTCGGCAGACTATGTCATATAATATAATATAATATAATATAATATAATATAATATAATATAATATAATATAATATAGGATACAGCAAATAAAAATCTGACATTTTTTGAAATGAGAAAGCACAGTTGTATTTTAATGTAAGTTGGTTTAGATTTTGAAAAATACAGCCTCCAAATGACATCCATGGCTGGGAACTCGCCCATGTCCACCCACATTGATATGTTGTCAGAACCTAAGCTGCGTAGATTAGGTTAGGTAACGGTGGTGGGTTAGGGACGACCCTTTGTACGTTGGTCATACTGAAGCCTATTGTGCACCCCGAACCCCGAATTTCTTTTATAGGATGAATGAGGATGAGGTGCACCAACGCACCGACCGCATATGACCCTTCACCCGATCACCTAATGGGGGCCCCCTACCTTCCCGCCCTAAGTTCATACCGCTAAAGGACCAAGCAGCACAGGATCCATTCCAACGGCGCTTTTCCGATGTCGAAGCAACCTTGAAAGTGCTCCTAAGTAATGAATCCTGGGAGGGAGAGAGATTGCTGAAGGGTGGGAACCCGGGGACGATTGCGGAGAGGACGCCCCCTACCCTTAAGCCGACGAAGACAAGCGCCTCAACCTGAATATGTCTATGGAATGAGATGGAGAAGATGAATGATAAAGTAGAGCTGAGACGAGATGTTATGGCACCAACATGCGCGAAGTTTTAAATTGCCGGCCAACAGGGTAGAGGAGTGGGGGTTGTTTGGGTTACGGTTCTCAAGCTCAGAGCGGCAGGCATATCCGTTTCATCTCTTTCCAAAAACATTCGTCTTACCTTAGTATCACCACTTTCCTACTCAAGAGTCCGAAGGTACCTAATGGAATTACGCCCGCTATTCCATCTTTACATTCTTATTCTCCGTACGAATCAGACGACGGATCTGTGCTGGAATCAGATGTCCCTAAGTTTATGGAAATTTTCTAAAAAATATTGTCCATCACGTGCTCAATTTCAATGTAATTATTCTCTACTTTCTTCACATAATCATACACTGATATCCATTTTTGGAAGAAGTGATTGCAGAGTCGGCCTCTGCTTATGCGTAGCGTAGAAATTATAAATGAGTCATCTTATGACTTCCTCATCAAAACTGTCTACAGCTGCAACAATCTTCTTCTTCGACTGTGATTTTTCCGGACTGGAGAAAGAATCTGCTGTTCCTGCATCAATATTTTCCCCTTCTTTCCTGATTCTTGCCAAGGTTCGCTTTGAAATACCAATGGCAGCCAGTACTCTTGCACACACGCTTTTCAATTGAATTGGTATTCCGTTTACAGCCTCTTCTGACATGAATTTCCATACATTGTATGCTATTTGATGTCCTTGACTATGAACTACTCTATGATTTCACACCTTAGACAATGCCATAATGAGGGCGGTCAGAAGGAGAATGTTTTCGGTATTAGCAATAGCGGTAGTAGCAGAACGGTCTGAACACTCGGAATGCTAGTAACCAACTAACCCAACACCCCTCCAGTTTAGTGTGAGGGCGAGTCCAAGCAAACGAACTAAAATGCGTCCCTCACGCCGGTGCCATAACTTCTCGTCCGGGCTCTATCTAAATTCTTTTTCTATTCCAACCCGGCATTTGCTTACGTAACTGTGAAAAACCACGGTTAGGTTGGTCGGTCCGGGAATCGAACCACAGATCTCCCGAATGCGAGTCCCATGCGAAACGCATGGGTCACCTCGCTAGGTACGCTTCTTAAGGGCGGTTTTCCACCAGACGGCCTAGTCGAGTCACTGTTTTGTTTCCGAAGTTTGAAAATACCAACAGAACAGAAACAATCGAACACGCTATTTCAACTAGAAGTACAGGTTTCGGTCTAGAGGTTTTCAGTTGTTTCCACAGGAGATTTATTTTACTGGGTTATTTACGACACTGTACCAACATCTCAGATTATTTAGCGCCGATAGTTATCCAGCATTTGCTCATAGTGAGTTGAAGGAAATCCACAGGAGATATACGTTGTAGAGAAAAATGTTCAGTGAGGACGATTTGTTTATTCTTGCTTGTGGGTGGTTTATACTGTGTTATGTTCTACAGGGACATCATTTTATTGTATCTGAGTTTTTGAATGTACTTCACTCCCACCCCCTTCTACTAATTAAGTTCAACCGTCCTCCACACAGATCCAAGACCGCATATACAGTCATAGTAGCCTTACGGTCATAGTAAACAGTACGTTCCAAAAATATTTTTGCGTTTTCCAGTGACGAAAGAGCTTTCAATATTTCATCATTTTCCATTTGCCTACGTCGCATCCCGATTTCCCCCACCTGCTTCTATTCGCCTCTCTGTAAAGGCTAGTGGCTGGGGTGTCTTAGCTCTTTTCTGGGAACAATAATTTCTTTTAGGAATTGGACGACTACGCAATATTATACAACTGTTTAAAATAACTTAAATAAAAGGGCCTCGTTAAGTAATTAACTGTCACGTGATTTCCTCCCTTTCTACGACGCTGCGACGTAACCACTTGGACAGTAGATAGCATGTCTGAGTAATTTTATCTTTTCAGATCGGGCAGAAGTGAAGATTGAATTTACAGTACGTAAGGTCTCTTTTATAGAGTAGGTACAGAATTGTTTCAACATGAGTTACTGATACGAAGTACGAACCTGGTAATTGGAATTAGGTACAATAGATTTTAGTGCGATAATATACACATTAGAACTGAAGCCTGTATCGAAATGTGTTTAAATATCCATATTATGATTATTTTCCAATTTAACTTCATTCTCTATAGTGACCGCTAATGTGTTGTAGACAGTATAATATACACTGCATAATGAATACGTCCGCATGGAAAGCTCATTTCGTGAGTAAAAACACTAATTGTTAATACTGTGCTGTATTTTGATTAAACAAAAACGTAATGAAAATTATCAAACTCAAAATCGCGATATTTCCTAGTTTACGTAAATGGATGAACTGCTTTTCTTCCCTTCTATACCTATAGTCCCGACGCTGTTATTTCCGGCGTGACTCCGCCTCTTTGCATACGTCTTAGAAAGTGAAGGCTCTATAAAGTGTAGGTAGTATTGTTCGCCATTTTTGTTCTTACGTTGCCGAGCTACCATACGAGGAATCTATTTGCCACACCGTTAAACATTATCATGTCGTAGCTCCTATGATAATAAATCAAACGCAATGTAATTCAGCAAATAATTGAGCGGCAAATAACGTCTTCGTGTGCTTCCTGCGAACGCCAACGAAAGAGCTAAAATGGCGGGAGATTATATTAAGTATTTATAGAGCCTTAAGAAATGAATCAGCGAATCACAAGACGCACACGTCGTTTAAATGTAGCCGACCTACAACGCGATTGGCTGCCGGAAATTAGAGCGACGGGACTATAGTAAAGTGATTTGTTTGTATATTACGCCAGTATAATCGAACTCCAGTCGTGGAAGGAGGTAGCAAACGGTGTTTCCGGTTCTTAATCGTTGGTCCAAATGTATAGCCAGGTTAATATTAGAAATGTTAGTAAAAATAAAATGATGTCCCTGTATAAAAAAATATAGAAGAAATCGTCGATCGTCGTAAACCGATGTATTGGGTGAGATCGCTTTTGGCTATAAAATGGAACAAGAACAATTTTGAAAGAGCTGATAGAAAGATGATATGTCTACTGGATTATTTATACATGGGGAACTGCAATTCTCGTTTCATAATTTTCGTAAAAATGTCCAGTAGCGATTTTGAAAACCTAATAAATGTAATTGGCAGTAAAATTTGCATATAGAATACCATTTATTGAGATGTTATTTCTGTTAAACACCGTTTAGCAGTAACTTTAAGATTCATTGCTACTGGAGAAAGCTATCAAAGTCTTTTGTATTTATACCGTATCAAAATTTGTGCTTAAGTATACTTTGTTCTGTGCGAAAGTCTAATGAATTATATAAAGGTAAGTGCTGACAAAGACAGTAAGTCCAAAAGTAATTTTATTTATTTAACAAATTTATAAAAGAATATAAAAAAGCATATTCTTCTTACCTCACAACATTTTTTACAAAGCTTACTCAGGAGGACAAACCAAAACTTTATTCTTAATACCTGACAATATTTTATTACATGCAAAAATACTTATACAAGAAGAAAAGCTAAAACTTCATTCTTCATACCTGACAATATTTTTATTGCATATAAAAGAGTTTATGCAAGAAGACAAACCGAAAATTTATTCTTCATACCTGACAATAGTTTTATTGCATACAAAAAGACGTAGGCTATAGGCCAACAGGAGGACAAACTAAACATTATTTTTCATACGATGAAAGAGTAATGGAACGGAGAAAAATTCTCTCCGGCGCCGGGATTTGAACCCGGGTTTTCAGCTCTACGTGCTGATGCTTTATCCACTAAGCCACACCGGATACAACCCCGACGCCGGTTAGAATCGTCTCAGATTAAGCTCCAACTCTTGGGTTCCCTCTAGTGGCCGCCCTCTGCACTACGTCATAGATGTCTATGAACGCAGGACCGAAGTCCACACATGTGCTGAGGTGCACTCGATGTGAGTGACTAGTTGGCCGGGATCCGACGGAATAATAAATTTTTCTCCGTTCCATTACTCTTTCATCGTATGATGACGCAGAATATCTGCATGGAAATATCATATGTACTTCGGTACATTAAAATAATATATACTATTTTTCATACCTGAAAATATGTTTTTTGCATATAAAAGTGTTTATGCTAGAAGACAAACCAAAACTTTATTCTTCATACCTTATGATATTTTCATTGCATACAAAAAGACTTATCCAAAAGGACAAATTAAAACATTATTCCTCATACCTGAAAATATTTTTATTGTATACAAAAACACATACAATATACAAGAGAACAAACTGAAACTTTATTCTTCATACCTTATGATATTTTCATTGCATACAAAAAGACTTATCCAAAAGGACAAACTAAAACATTATTCTTCATACCTGAAAATATTTTTATTGTATACAAAAACACATACAGTATGCAAAAGAGAACAAACTGAAACTTTATTCTTCATACCTATGTATTTTCACTGCGTACAAAAACACGTATACAAGAGTACAAACTAAAACTTTATTCTTCATACCTGAAAATATGTTTATTGCATATTATAAAAGAGTTTATGCAAGAAGACAAACCAAAACTTTATTCTTCATACCTTATGATATTTTCATTGCATACAAAAAGACGTATACAAGAGGACAAACTAAAACTTTATTCTTCATACCTGAAAATATTTTATTGCATACATAAAGACATATACAAGAGAACAAACCGAAACTTTATTCTTCACACCTAATAATATTCGTTTTCATGCAAAATTGAATACGATCCAGTCGATCCGAACCCATTTTTAGGTGTATAGGACTAGACCTTGAGACTCATCGTTTTGAATTCCCGTTTGCAAGGAATTTTCAATAAGGTAATCATAGCTGCAATTTCAACATTTCGCTATCGGGGTCGGTAACGACTGACGAAATTATTGTCGATCTGGTTGGCAAGTTGGTATAGCGCTGGCCTTCTATGCCCAAGGTTGCGGGTTCGATCCCGGGCCAGGTCGATGGCATTTAAGTGTGCTTAAATCCGACAGGCTCATGTCAGTAGATTTACTGGCATGTAAAAGAACTCCTGCGGGACAAAATTCCGGCACATCCGGCGACGCTGATATAACCTCTGCTGTTGCGAGCGTCGTTAAATAAAACATAACATAACGAAATTGTTGATAAGGAAGAGGAGATTAAAATGTGATCGAGAAAAACCCGGGCCAAAGCAGTCGCTTGATTTTGCAGTACGTAGCCTTTTGTTTATATCTCACGTTGGATAAGTTCGTGCCTCCGTGCGGAATCTTGGGCATTGCGATGTTGCCAGCATGCTTATACTTTCGATGCAATTATTCAATTAATCATACACTTAATCTCAATAGACTTGTTTATTTTAATGTAATCTATCCCTTTTTCAATGCGGAGGGATATATTGCTACCACTCTGTATAGGCCTATTAAGCTGAAAAGGATTTATTTTAGTAGTTATTTTACGATGTGGCAAAGTTGACTAATCTAACTCCATTGTCACTACTAATTGCGTGTAAGCTCTCTTTTCCAATAGTTGGTCTAAAAATATCCTCCCGTCCTACTTTAGAGTTGAAATCCCCCAATAAAATTTTCATGTGATATCTAGGGAACTGATCAAAAGTATGTTCCAATTCCTCATAGAAGCTATCCTTTATATGGTCGTCTTTCTCTTCTGTAGGGGCGTGAGCATTTATAACTATGATATCGCACCATCTACTCTTAAGTACTAAATATGATAACCTGTCACTGATAAATTCGACCTTTTTTACTGCTGATTTTATTCTTTTATGAACAAAGAATCCTGTTCCTAATTGGTGATTATTGTTTCCTTCCCCATAATACAACAAGTAATCTCCTATTTGTGATATGCCATTCCCACCTAACCTAACCTCTTGTACTCCCACGAAGTCTATTCTATATCTAGCTATTGCGGTTTCAGAATAAGAAGGCATATGGCCTAAGCCAATTGAGTGCTAGCAACAGTTCGACGTTGTCACACAGTGCACGGTGCACGAGACATGGAAGACAGAGGCAACAGATATAAGAACAGAACATATCAGTTGCAGCCCTCTCGCTGAGCGAGCGGGTCGAGACCTGTTTCTTCATTGTGTGCAATGTTTAAATATAATTACTCTTACTGAAGTAATTCTCATCTCAATTTTTATTACTTCTTCGCTTCATAGATCAGTAGCTCTTGGAGTCACTGACTTGCAAAATAAAGTGACAGATATGTAGAAATTTACTTTGCTAATGTCTGAGAAAGAATGTTTTAATTCTTACTCAGACTTCCTTGTACAGCGAAGCTGAATTTATTATTGTTTATTTCTCCAGAGGAAAGATAAGGTACAGTTTGTTTGCAGGGGCAGCCTAAGAATCTAGCGATAACAAAACGAAAACATATCTGTAGATACGTAATTTAGTATTGAAGTTAGAAAGTATTTTATTTTTCCTCCGTTAAATGAAGCCTATATAATTTAATTTAATTCTCTAGCTTATACATACCTAGGGGTCCAGGGTTCTACAGTCTGGTTACGAATCTGGCTATAATGCAACGTAATCATAATGTGTGTTCATATATAATTCAGTACTCATACTGAAACTGTAGATTATTTTATATTTCTTTGTTAAACTAAGTCCAATTTTATTTTATCATCTAATTTTTACATATCTAGAGGTCCAGTGTTCCATATTCTGGCTAAGAATCCGGCTATAAGAATATAAGCATATCTGTTCATATGTAGGCCTAATTCAGTACTCATATTGAAACTGAAGATTACTTTCTTTTACTTTGTTAAATCAAGTCTATCTAATTTAATTTAATCCTCAAGCTTATACCTACCTAGAAGTCCAGGATTCTATGTTCTATCACTCTGGCCTGTGGCAATATAAACCTACGAGTGAAGGTAGTTGTACAGAAACGAATATGAAAACCGTAACCCAATGATATCGTTAATATATTGAAGATAAAATTGTATATTAGAAAAAAACGTATAGATTGTAATGTATATATAACGAAAGGTGTTTAAAATAGGAATTGAGTTTTGGAATTATAAAATCTCCTCGTTCCTAGCATGCCTGTATTTATTTTAAAAGTGAAATGTAGTTAATGTGCTTCATTTTATAAAGTTTTCTAATGCTCTTAAGGAAGAATGTTGTTAATGCTCTTCGTATAATTCATGGAAAAAGAGGCAGGAGTGTTTATGTTTACAATATCATCCAAATATCTCATATGTTTATGCAATATTTCGTCTTATACCATTTATAATATTCCAATGAAAAGTGAAAATCGTACCTACGGTTATTATCAGCTTTCTTCTTCTTTCCACGTTCTATTATAATGGCACTGCTAACACATAACTACTAATGTATTTAAAATATCGTACGATGAAGTAATACACGGTTCTGAAAATTGTACAAATAATTAACACGTTTGTTTTGCGTTATTTTCCAGGAGAGGTAAATTCAAGTATACAACCTATTTTAATTGTCTCTTTGTCCTATCCAAGAATATGAGATAACGTATGCACTTCTAAACCATACGCCTCTGCAGTCAGATTCTTTGTTTGTGAAGAACTGACTCGCATTGCATCATAAGATAGTCCTTTAAAAATTATATACAAAAATACCATACTCCTCGCTTGTGATTGTAGGACTATCCTTTTGCGTATAACAGATGAAACACCAGAGCCAATTGCAATCCCTTCAAGAGACATTGTTACGGTAAGTTACACATCACACAAGAGAAAACAGTCCACATCTGAATTTGAAAATAAACAGATTCTATCTTCGTTCACAGAGACGGAATTCAGAGCAAAATATGTTCTATGCTGTAGGTTGGATATCTCTGTTTAGTCTTAAAGCGATAACACGCGAACCAGTTGACACACAATTGCCATTCTTGAACTGTTGGATTCAGAATTCGTAGCTCTATCGAATGCCATAGCTTTAAATTCATTCCTAGCCATAAGTATTGTGCGCGCAAGAAAGAAACTAATACGCGACGCTTCAGCGAGACTTCGCGACGATTTAACTAGGCAACACCGCTTCACTGTCACTGGCTAGTCGACATAGACCGGCCTGAACTAGCTCCGCCTTATATGCCTTCTTATTCTGAAAGCGCTTTAGTTCCCTTGTTATTAATGTTACCCCTCCTGTTCTATAAAGACTAGTTACGTTCCAAATGCCAAATCTCAAAACCTTATTCCTTTCCTGTGGTCGTGCCAGAGAATCAGTCCTATTCCGAGGCTTATTGTAGGTATTCGTAACAAGCTGTTTTTTTTACGGTGATGGGTTGTTAGCCCTTCGCCCAACCCCCAAGCTAGAGGACCACCCCTTATCGGCTGTCCACGACTGCTTATTCAATATATCCTTCGAAGAGGTGGAAAAATTCAAATATCTTGGAGCAACAGTAACAAATATAAATGACACTCGGGAGGAAATTAAACGCAGAATAAATATGGGAAATGCGTGTTATTATTCGGTTGAGAAGTTCTTATCATCCAGTCTGCTGTCCAAAAATCTGAAAGTTAGAATTTATAAAACAGTTATATTACCGGTTCTTCTGTATGGTTGTGAAACTTGGACTCTCACTCTGAGAGAGGAACATAGGTTAAGGGTGTTTGAGAATAAGGTGCTTAGGAAAATATTTGGGGCTAAGCGGGATGAAGTTACAGGAGAATGGAGAAAGTTGCACAACACAGAACTGCACGCATTGTATTCTTCACCTGACATAATTAGGAACATTAAATCCAAACGTTTGAGATGGACAGGACATGTAGCACGTATGGGCGAATCCAGAAATGCATATAGAGTGTTAATTGGGAGACCGGAGGGGAAAAAGACCTTTAGGGAGGGCGAGACGTAGATGGGAGGATAATATTAAAATGGATTTGAGGGAGGTGGGGTATGATGATAGACTGGATTAATCTTGCACAGGATAGGGACCGATGGCGGGTTTATGTGAGGGCGGCAATGAACCTTCGGGTTCCTTAAAAGCCATTTGTAAGTTTTAAGTTATTTTACGACGCTTTACCAACATCTTAGACTATTTAGCGTCTGAATGAGATGAAGGTGATAATGCCGGTGAAATGAGTCCGGGGTCCAACACCGAACGTTACCCAGCATTTGGGTTGAGGGAAAACCTCGGAAAAAACCTCAACCAGGTAACTTGCCCCGACCGGGCCACCTGGTTTCGCGGCTAGACGCACTAACCGTTACTCCACAGCTGTGGACGTTGAAAAGGAACAGATTTTGGTAACATAATACAAATTGTACATTATGGTAATTTAAACAAAAGAAGGTGGAACGGCCGAAGAGATAACTTCAATAATTGAAGCCGAAACGAACTCCACAGTGTACAGTAAGCTAAGACTTGCAAAAGACGATGATGTAATTGAATTTCTACTCGTTTTCAACCCAACACAGATCCATCACCTTCACCAAGGTCAACGTGGCTAGTGCGTTTTGCCTGTGGAATACTTTGTTCCAGTTCACTGCATACAGCAGTGACAGTACGTGTCGACCGGATGAAGAACGGGAACCTTAGTTGCACCATCTGAATTATTGGCTAACTGAATTCTTAAACTGAATTTCAATTCAGGAATTCCTTCTCGAAAAGGAACATTAAGACTTGATTTATTTCGTATCATTCGTAGGGTCGATCTACACAACATCTTATTTAGGCTGAGTCCGCATATTTCCATGTAACAACCAGTTTTCCCTACTTAAATTAATTTAGTGGGCGTGTTTGTAAGGAAAGTATTCTAAATTTAGTGGGATACGGTTACCTATAGCGGGCATACAATGTTATTGCGATTGAGGTAGTTATGAAAGCGTGCAGCACACCACAATAAAACGAACTTAATCTTGTCTTACCTGGTTTCTGTTGCTATTATCTTATTGGAATATGCGGAGCTAATTTGTGGCAGAGCCTGGTAACTTCCTTTATGGACCCCAACTCCCACGCCACGCTCTGCTCACTTGTTTATTGCCCAAGAGTAACGGGATTGACATGCAACCCAAGATACCGGCTCTTACAATGCTTACAACCGAAGTTAGGTCGGGGAATTCATCTTGCATCCTGAAGGGGAACGTTGGTGCAGAAAAACTGCCTCACAGCCTCTTTGCAATTAAGGCTTATGTAAATATTGAGTGTACAGATCTTTGTTTATCATGCAGATAGTCCGGGTTCGAATCCGGATTAGGCCTGGGATTTTTCATTTAAAAATCTATAGCGACACTCGGGGCTGACTGTTCACACCTGTGGAGTAACGGCTAGCGTGTCTGCCCGCGAAACCAGGTGGCCCGAGTTCCAATCCCGGTCGGGGAAAGTTACCTGGTTGAGGTTTTTTCCGGGGTTTTCCCTCAACCCAATATGAGCAAATGCTAGGTAACTATTGGTGCTGGACCCTGGACTCATTTCACCGGGATTATCACTTTCATCTCATTCAGACGCTAAATAACCTGAGATGTTGATACAGCGTCGTAAAATAACCCACTCGGGGCTGACAAGATCACAATTGGAGGTTTTCTTGGGGCTCTCCTGTTTCCCCTCTGTAGCCATCAATAGTATTTTATTCAACCTCGATTCCATTATAACTCCATAGCAGTTCCCGAACATGTACTAGCTCGTAGGGCCACCGTTGTGGCTCAGTCGGTTAAGGCGCTTGCCTACCGGTCTGAAGTTGCGCTCGGGCGCTGGTTCGATCCCCGCTTGGGCTGATTACCTGGTTGGGTTTTTTTCGACGTTTTCCCCAACCGTAAGGTGAATGCCAGGTAATCTATGGGGAATCCTCGGCCTCATCTCGCCAAATACCATCTCGCTATCACCGACGCTAAATAACCTACGTAGTATGCAAATCTAGTCTTTCAAGTAAAGCTCCCTGTAGAGCAGATTTGAATAATTTCAAGGGAAAAATTGTTCCGGGGCCGGGTATCGATCCCGGGACCTCTGGTTGAACGTACCAGCGCTCTGCCAACTGAGCTACCCGGGAACTCCACCCGACACCGTCTCAATTTTTCCCTTTATATTCACACAACTCGCGTGGGCTGACGAAACGCCAGAGACCCACATCTAGTCTAGAAACGTGTTAATATCTTCAATTTGATTAAATAAATTTATAGCATATGTGTATGAATTAATCAACCTATATTATATTTGTATTCTATAATTTTGAAATATATATTAGTTCTACTTTTCACGTGCGATATTATTCTTCTCTTGTGTTAATATGATATTATATAATTCCATTGCCGCTGTAATTATATTTTAGTTCCTATTTTATTTTAATTATTTATTTTTATTATTATTATTTTTTTACTTTAATATTATATCTGAACTGCGACCGACCACGAGCGCTGCTCATTCGGTCTCAAATTTTGTTAATACTACTGTATCTTCTTTTTATATTGCTTGTATTATTTTATTTCTATTTCCCTTGTTTGTTTTGTAATTATATTCTTTATTCTGTATATTTAAATTTAAATAAATAAATAAATAAAATAAATAAATAGTGCACACAATCCCTGTGTGACTTGGAATAGTGGTTTTCTGTAAACGTACACAGTGACGTATATATTATGCAAATCTAGTCTTTCAGGTAAAGCTCCCTGTAGAACAGATTTGAATAGTTTCAAGGGAAAAATTGTTCCGGGGCCGGGTATCGATCCCGGGACCTCTGGTTGAACGTACCAGCGCTCTGCCAACTGAGCTACCCGGGAACTCCACCCGACACCGTCTCAATTTTTCCCTTTATATCCACACAACTCGCGTGGGCTGACGAAACGCCAGAGACCCACATCGAGTGCACACAATCTCTGTGTGACTTGGAATTGTGGTTTTCTGTTAACGTACACAGTGACGTATATATTATGCAAATCTAGTCTTTCAGGTAAAGCTT
This sequence comes from Periplaneta americana, assembly GCF_040183065.1. Taxonomy (NCBI): domain Eukaryota; kingdom Metazoa; phylum Arthropoda; class Insecta; order Blattodea; family Blattidae; genus Periplaneta; species Periplaneta americana. Next base: position 25,333,981 of record NC_091125.1, read on the forward strand.
CCTGTAGAGCAGATTTGAATAATTTCAAGGGAAAAATTATTCAACCTACGTAGTAGTTGATACAGCGTTGTAAAATAATCAACTTAAAAAAAAAACTAGCTCGTAGCTTTGGATTGTGGTACCACCTTTCATATACAATGCAATACGTATGTAAAGAAAGAGGTAAATATCCAGTGGCGAAGCTAAAGTGTAAATATTTTATTTATTTATGTATTTATTTATTTATTTATTTATTTATTTATTTATTTATTTATTTAATCTGACAGGATTAAGGCCATAACGCCTTCTCTTTCATCCTACCAGATAGCACATATAAATATAAAAAAGAAATACAAACACTGATGAGAATAATACATATTAAATTAAAGCCCTATAGAGGGTCAACGGAGTCAAAAGAACACTATATAGCTCTCATCGAACTAATACAAGAAAAAAGAAAGAAAAATAGAGACAGGAATGATGATAGTGATAACTGATGATGATGATAATAATAATAATAATAATAATAATAATAATAATAATAATAATAATAATAATAATACTTACTTACAAATGGCTTTTAAGGAACCCGAAGGTTCATTGCCGCCCTCACATAAGATCGCCATCGGTCCCTATCCTGTGCAAGATTAATCCAGTCTCTATCATCACACCCCACCTCCCTCAAATCCATTTTAATATTATCCTCCCATCTACGTCTCGGCCTCCCTAAAGGTATTTTTCCCTCCGGTCTCCCAACTAACACTCTATATGCATTTCTGGATTCGCCCATACGTGCTACATGCCCTACCCATCTCAAACGTCTGGATTTTAAGTTCCTAATTATGTTAGGTCAAGAATACAGTGCGTGCAGTTCTGTGTTGTGTAACTTTCTCCATTCTCCTGTAACTTCATCCCGCTTAGCCCCAAATATTTTCCTAAGCACCTTATTCTCAAACACCCTTAACCTATTTTCCTCTCTCAGAGTGAGAGTCCAAGTTTCACAACCATACAGAAGAACCGGTAATATAACTGTTTTATAAATTCTAACTTTAAGATTTTTGGACAGCAGACTGGATGAAAAGAGCTTCTCAACCGAATAATAACAGGCATTTCCCATATTTATTCTGCGTTTAATTTCCTCCCGAGTGTCATTTATATTTGTTACTGTTGCTCCAAGATATTTGAATTTTTACACCTCTTCGAAGGATAAATCTCCAATTTTTATATTTCCATTTCGTACAATATTCTGGTCACGAGACATAATCATATACTTTGTCTTTTCGGGATTTACTTCCAAACCGATCGCTTTACTTGCTTCAAGTAAAATTTCCGTGTTTTCCCTAATCGTTTGTGTATTTTCTCCTAACATATTCACGTCATCTGCATAGACAAGAAGCTGATGTAACCCGTTAAATTCCAAACCCTGCCTGTTATCCTGAACTTTCCTAATGGCATATTCTAGAGCGAAGTTAAAAAGTAAAGGTGATAGCGTATCTCCCTCCTTGAGCCCGCAGTGAATTAGAAAAGGTTCAGATAGAAACTGACCTATACGGACTCTGCTGTATGTTTCACTGAGACACATTTTAATTAATCGAACTAGTTTCTTGGGAATACTAAATTCAATAAGAATATCATATAATACTTCCCTCTTAACCGAGTCATATGCCTTTTTGAAATCTATGAATAACTGATGTACTGTACCCTTATATTCCCATTTTTTCTCCATTATCTGTCGAATACAAAAAATCTGATCAATAGTCGATCTATTACGCCGAAAACCGCACTGATGATCCCCAATAATTTCATCTACGTACGGAGTTAATCTTCTCAAAAGAATATTGGACAAAATTTTGTACGACGTCAACAAAAGTGATATTCCTCGAAAGTTATCACAGTTGGTTTTGTTCCCCTTTTTAAAAATAGGTACAATTATGGACTCCTTCCATTGTTCTGGTACAATTTAATACTACTACTACTACTACTACCACTACTACTACTACTACTAATAATAATAATAATAATAATAATAATAATAATAAATACATTACATATTAATTGTCAATTTTACAACAGCATACTGTTGCAATATTTACTAAGTTATATGTCATGGGTTAAGCCGAAGTTGCGCAATCTGACAGGTGTTCAACAAGCAATTCTATGGACTAGAATGTGATTTTTTAATCTAAATTTGAATTTTTATATTGTCGACAGTCTCTGACATGGTCAGGGAGAGAATTCCAGAGGCGTGGAATCGATATGCTGAAAGATGATAAGTACTGTAGAAGGATGTTCTGTTCAGAGGAATAGAGAGAAGGTACATGTTCCGGGTTCGAGGTAGTGAAAGGTAAACAAAACGAGATGCTAGGTAATAGGGTGTGGAGGTGTGGATGATTTTAAATGGTAATAAGATGGAGTTGAAGAATCTTCTTTCTTTAAGTGGATTCCAAGACAACAATTTTATTCTAGTGACGGTGTTACGTGATCGAATTTTCTAATGTTACATACGAAACGAACGAAGATATTGTGAACACGCTGTAGTCTACGGGTAAGATCAGTATTTAGATTCGTGAATAGAGAACCGCAATAATCGAAGTGGGGCATCACTAAAGTTTGGATCAGGTTCTTTTTAAGGCTGAGAGGTAAAACGTTGGTTAAGTATCTGAGAGAATGAAAAAGTATCAATTGAATTCAATTCAGTTCAATTTATTAAGTCACTAGCCTAAACTTACAGTAACAGGCTTCATCACAAATACAGAAGGGGAAAAACTTACATTTGAAAATACACATATAATTGAAAACAGTAAAGTTTAATTAGTATGAAAACACAAAATATTTTGAAACTCTAAAAATTAATAAAAACAATTCACTCTTAATATATTATTTGTAACTAAATGTAAATAACTTTATGTAGGCCTATTAAAAATCATATGGATTTATTATAAAAAAAACCTCATCTACAGAGTAGAAAGGATTAATTAAAGTCAATTATAAAATCTAGTTTTGAAACTATTGGCTGGTAACTTATAATATTGACTGGGAAACTTGTTACATAATTCATCCCCATGATAGAAAAATTTGTATTAATTTTATGTAATCTATAGTCATTTATTAACGTTCTGCTTAAGGACAGGTCTTTCACTGCAAATCCAACTTCCTCCCGCCTTTCCTATTTTCTGCCTTTCTCTTTGTTTCCTCATATGATCCATATATCTTAATGTCTTCTATCAACTGATATCTTCCTCTTCCCCGAATTCTTCTCTCGTTCACCATTCCTTCCAGTGCATCTTTTAGTAGGCAGTTTCTTCTCAGCCAGCAACCCAACCAATTCCTATTCCTCTTCCTGATCAGTTTCAGCATCTTTGTTTCCGACACAGCTCCATTTCTTTTTCTGTCTGTCCACTTCACACGTTCCATCATTCCACGTCAAACGTTCCATTCTTCTCCATATCCATATTTCAAATGCTTCTATTCGCTTCTCTTCACTTCGTCGTAATGTCCATGTTTCTGCCCCATACAATGCCACACTCCATACAATGCACTTCACTAGCCTCTTTCTTAGCTCTTTTTCATACTCTACAGTATGGAATATTAATTAGTTCATTGTCTGTAATTTCATGATCATGTAGCCTTATATTGGCTACTAATGAGTAACTGTCTATATTGTCGAGTGTAAAGGAGTAGGTCGTGTATATATAACTGTTAATGTCTGTGATTGTTTGAAAATTGGTCGGAAATGTTCAAGATAGTTTGATTGACATAGAATTCTAATGGCATTGTTTTGCAGAATCAAGACACTCCCAATTTTGCTACCATTTCCCCACAAAATTAAGGCATACCGGATTATCAATTGAAATAACGAAAAGTAGACACATCTTAAATAATTTTGAGAAACACAATTCACTAATTTCTTTAATAAATATATAACTCTTGATAACTTTGTGCATATATATATTCGATATGCTTTTTCCCATATTAAACTGAAGTCTATAAAAAGTTACAGAAATTTGGTATAGTTGGTATAGTTGTATGTTGTCCTTTTTTTATTAGATCATTTAGGCTAAAAGTTGTGTTGATAGTCTTTTCATGATTAAGCAAAAAACCATTCGATTCAAACCATAAAGCCATCTGTGACAGAATATCATTGGTTAGAGCATGTAATTCATTCAGAGCAGAGCTGGAACATAGGAATGTAGTGTCGTGAATTACTCGTTCCTTGAAACTAACCAATTGCAAGTTGTTTAACCAGTTTATTTTCAATGACGATTGTACTGAGATAACTTAATCTTTCAATCTTCATTGAATTACGAATCATGTTACCTCTTCTTTATAGGTGGTATGAGAACGATTGCTGACTATTATGATTTTCATGAGATCTGCAGGGAGTAAATTCTTTTCTTCACCTACACATATATTCTTTAATTCAGTTTATAATAATTCTTTGTTAAGAAATGGATATGTGAACAGAAGGTTATTTCATTTCATAACAGAAAAATTTGTTTTATATCCCACAAAGCTATTTTGGTCTACCAATTTAACACATTTTTATCTTTTTAACATCTCCAGAAGGCATTTCCATTTCTACAATCTGCTAGGACTTTTTCTGCATGTTGCTATTGCTTCTAACAATGGTTTTGCTGTTCCAATGACTACTTTATTCTTTATAGCAGATCTCACGAAGCCAAAGTTTCTATAGAATTGCGAGAAATATTGGTCACTAATGGGAAATATGTGCATTACCTCAATTCGATGCACTTCAACAAAACATATACAAAATTTCAGACATGTTGTATTTCTATTTTGCTCTCCTGCTGCATCAGAGAGAAGTATGCCATTTTCACACGAGAAAATTTGCGGAGGTTTCATTGAAGGCAATCATATAAAAATGATGCCAATGAATTCACACACAGTAAGGCTGTACGATAGAATACTTGTGAAAAACACTCTGACATTGCATTGACCTGACGTCTAGCGTCACAATATTACAATGGAACTTGGACGCTATGTTCTTCGATTACGGTGGCACATTTAAGCCGATTATTCGAAAAAAGGGCACATAGTCTTATGTCCCTTTCTTGTTATCCTGACCAATAGCGGCACGATATCGTAATGAAACCTAGAGAGTATGTTCTTTGATTATGGCAGTACATTTAAAAACAGTATTCGGAAAGTGGGCACATAGCCTTTTGTGTCTTTCTTCTGACACATGTTTCAATTGTTAACGGCAATATGTTTGTTAAGCGACAGTAGCACTGAGTTTCTAAAATAAAAGTGGCCTTCCCTCGCTCTTGGTAGTATGAAAATTTTACTTAGACGCTTAGAAAGTTGATAGTAAGAGCTACTTTCTCGTTGAAGTCCAGGAGCGCTTCTTATATAGCCCTGCTCCAAACGTCAATATTGCCTTACTTACTTACTTACTTACTTACTTACTTACTTACTTACTTACTTACTTACTTACTTACTTACTTACTTACTTACTTACTGGCTTTTAAGGAACCCGGAGGTTCATTACCGCTCTCACATAAGCCCGCCATTGGTCCCTATCCTGAACAAGATTAATCCAGTCTTTATCATCATATCCCACTTCCGTCAAATCCATTTTAATATTATCCTCCCACCTACGTCTCGGCCTCCCCAAAGGTCTTTTTCCCTCCGGCCTCCCAACTAACACTCTGTATGCATTCGCCCATACGTGCTACATGTCCTGCCCATCTCAAACGTTTGAATTTAATGTTCCTAATTATGTCAGGTGAAGAATACAATGGGTGCAGTTCTGTGTTTAACTTTCTCCATTCTCCTGTAACTTCATCCCTCTTAGCCCCATATATGTTCCTAAGCACCTTATTCTCAAACACCCATATTTATTCTGTGTTTAATTTCCTCCCGAGTATCAGTATTGCCACTTTAAAAAATTGCTTTTTTCTCGAAGCTACATTTTTAGATGTTGAAAGTGCTCCATGTGCATACAGTTCTCACTAAATTGAATGAAAATATTCTTGCGTGTCAATGCATATATTATCTGAGATCTAACGTTGATAAATCCTAAGTAAGTGCTAAGAAGAATATTATGAAAATAAAATCAAAATTTGAATACTAAATAATGTCTGATTTAAAAAAAAATTATGGTGTCTAAATTAATCCATATGCTATGAATTTCTCAACGTTAAAATACAGAAATTACATATAATTAAATAAAGAAAAATTAATTAAAATTACAAATATACGCAATAAACCATATCCTCCCATATCCTATGAATTTCTCAACGTTAAAATACGTTTCGTGAATCAGGATCATATGAGAAAAAAAAAAAGACTTGCTGCATCAAATGTAATGCGAATGGAACATCATTATCACTATTATATTACTAATTTGCATAATTCAAATGAAATTAACTTTGAAACTATCTGTCCGATTGAGTTGAAAATTTGCATGCACCTTATGCTTAGTACATCTAACAAACTGTTAAAAAATAAAGAAATTTGAATACGATTTTAAAAGTTTTAAAACTCAGTCTTAATGTCACAAGATATTAGAATTTCCTGTGTTGAAACTTTAACAAAATTGTTAGAACCTGAACTATGGCTGGCATAAATTACGCATTAGATACAAAAATTATTGTATTTAAACTTTGTACATTATAAGAATTAATGATTTCGAAAATTTACCTCAGGACAAATTTTTCTGAGGTACAAACTCTCGAAAACAGTTATCATAAATATATTGAATTAAATCCGCGAGAGGTTAGAATAGGCCTACACAATGGAAATATGCCTCTCTCTCTCCCACGCTACAGGTATTAGACTCAATTATACTAAAATTTTATGTCACTTGTTTTTTTCAGTCACTAATGGGGGATATGAATATATAAAGCCACCGTGAGTAGAACTATACAAAAAGTATCTAATGCTATAGAGAGACTGAGAAGATACGTAACGGTGCCATGAAATGAAGAGGGGCTAAATGTTACGTTGCTTAGACGTTTCTGTGGTAACCTCTTCATGGCAATTGAAAAATTAATAATCCGCACCCATATGTCACCCTCTGCTTCGATTTGCACATCTCTTTTTCTTGCATTCCAAAATACCTTTATATTTCGTTACCAATTCCACTAACAAAGGCTTTTCTATATTAGTTACATTGGATCCTCTATTTCTTTTTAATAATAAATAACAATTCCCAAAGAGATCGTATATTTTTGCACTATTTTCTATTTTTTTAAATCTGATCAGAAGAGCATTGGTTCAGACACAGCCTTTCTGATTCATACTGATCTCAATTTTCAAAAAATGTTGGCTAACATCCATCTGGAAATCTTTGATGTGTTAATAGATTTTTAACATTCGAAGATTGGACATAAAGAAGGCTGTAAGTGACAAAGAGACAAACCGTAGAAAACAGGGCTTTCTTGTGCCACTAGTAACGTACTCGTAATATACATTTTGCACATCTATGAGAAAAGCTAGGCCTAAAGAAAATTACAATGGGACTATCATTTTTCCTAGTTTATTGAGTCAGGGACAGAGATTATGATTATGATGATTATTATTATTATTATTATTTTTTTATATTATTGAAAAAAATAATTTTCAACGATGTTGGTACTTACAGCCGTTTTTACGTCCGTTTTTATTTGTTGTTGAAACTGGCTCAAAGTGACCTATAGTGTTGGATGAAGGTAATGAATGAAGTAACTGAATAAATAAGTTTGGTTTCATATCAGTTTGTATTGTATAGATTCATTTTCAGGTTTCCAGACTCGTGAATGAACATTGTCCTTCAAACTTTCTTTCATATTTCTTTGGAGACCTTACGTTTAGTGTCAGATTGAATAGTCAACAAATCCTTTGGTATTTACTTGGTTTATTTGTTAAGCACTGATTATTTCTACTTCGTACATTTTCAGAACAGATAAATGAATGTCAAATTCTCTTGTTTACTTGCATTTCTAGTTCTAATCTCATGCTTTGAATGATTTTGGCTCTGGAACGCCACTCTCATGTCCATCTGTTAGGCCTATACAATTCAAGTACAGTACCACAGTCTAGTATATATAATCACCAAGCTTGAGTTTATGAGGGTACTAGGAACAATAGACTGTGCAGGTACTATTTCGCATTGTCTGTAATGAGGCGATAGTAGCGATAACAACTATCTATGGATGCATATTTACTACGTGCTGAGCTTCGTGACTGTATATAGTAGACTGTGACAGTACCCTAAGTTACACTTCAGACACGATTAAACTGTATATAGAGAGAAAACAAGGTCTTTTTGAAACGTTTAGGCAAACTTTAGAAGTGTGTTCTGTTGGCACTGAGGAGAAAAAATAATTATATGAACCTAAGATAGAAAGCGTGTATTATCCATAATCCTTTAGTTAACATAATAATAATAATAATAATAATAATAATAATAATAATAATAATAATAATAATAATAATAAATGTATTCATTTAATCTGGCAGAGCTAAGGTCAGCAGGCCTTCTCTTCCGCCCAGACAGATTCAAATTAAATATAGTAGCCTTACCTATTACAGTAATTACAATAATATATAGACCCTACAAAAATAATATAAAAATGAGTAGGTCCTAGTAGTAGCAAATAATAAAAGTAAATGTAAAGAATAAAATTTAGAAAAATAATATTAGTGAAACAATAATAAACAATGTCGATAAATAATAATAACAATATGCCTAATAATAATAATAATAATAATAATAATAATAATAATAATAATAATAATGAGGTAATTCAAATATTTATCATGTAATATACATAACCATTAAAAATTAAGATAATTGAAACAAATACTAAATATATGCGCACAACATAGAAAATGTTGGAAGCGATCTCCTTAAACAGTACGTAGTGAATTTTTCTCGACGTTGTATAGTCTTCTTGACGAGAGAAGTCAGCAGAATTTCAAACCCGAGGAAATCCATCCACAACACTATCGCGAAGAATGTCTACGTCAGGACCCTATGTAGTACACTTATATCCTACATACAATCTTTCTGAAGACTGGAGAGAATGGAAGTGTGAAATCAGGAGAGCGTGTGGGCTATGAAGTACATATCTACTAATTCACGACTATACTGCTGTTTTCAAGGTAATCCCGGACAGCTCGACTAAGAATAAATATAAACTCCATCACATACCAAGTCGCTTATAGCAGAGTGTCTCCAATGGTACGTCTGTAATGCAAGTAACTCGTTTTCCAGGAGTTGTAAGTAATTTGATATCATTGAGATTATATATGTAACTCACATGACAAGTGTGTCCAAACCTATAGTTTGCTATGAACTTATTTTATCCTTAGCGTCAGTGAAGTACGATCGATCACAAAGTTGTAGGGCATTCTATTAATTTCCTCAACTACCGTCTGTACATGGTATTGCATCTTTATTGAGTAGCGTATTGATAACAAATAATTCTAATTATTTATTTTATAGCTCTTTTCAGTCAAAAGAGATTGGATGACGACACCGCATTATGGAGTAATGTTGAAAAGATAATTGCCACAGCTGTGTTATTGAACACATGCTCAGTAGAGTGTGGTATAAATCGTATTACCTGTTTCATTTAGAGAGAAGCTATTAACAGATTCATCTAAGACTAGAGCAGTGTTGAAGATACAGAAACCTTAATGGATTGCGATCTTTTTCTGTAATTTGTTGAGTATGGTATAAATCAATAAATAAATAGTACATTATGCAACGAGGCTATAATGGTAGTAATTAAGACGCGAGTATGTTTATGAAACTCGCTTGCGCTCGTTTCATAATTTTCATACGAGCGTCTTAATTACCATTATAGGCAAGTTTCATACGACTTTTTATGCTCGACCCTATTTCTAACTTGAAATTATTCATAAGAATTCATGTTATTCTTATCTGACTGAGGAGCGGAACTGACCTTGTGCAATACCTCGTAAATTGTAAGATGTGCGCAGACGCGAAAGTATTGATTTCTTCCGAGAAACAAATGTCGACATTGACCTTGATATAATCTAGAGAGTAAAATAAACATTAATCTTGATATAACCTTGAAATTGAATTAGACATTGAAAAACGAGATGACAAATTGATTTTATTTGAATATTATTTACAATTAACGCTAATTATTATAGCAACAGAACTGACTTTATTTCAAATATAGGTGATTTATTGTGCAATTGGTGAAATGAATTTGCTGGAATGTACTTTGTGAAAGGCTGCAAGATGACAGTGAATAGATGTTAAATTGTGTGTTGTTTTTTTTTTTTTTCGACTGAGTTTAATATTGTATTTGAGATTTAAATTTTATTTTGGATCGATTCTTCTGCGACAGTATTGGATTTCCAGCCTCCGTGACGTTTCAATGTTGTGATGTCGCCGCCAGCGTCTACTAAAATTGTCGCAGAACTTCTGCGAAAGCAGTGGCCTGTGTATATCCCAGAATAATCGATACTTGCGCTTTCATATTGCTACAATGGTATTTTCTGATTGGTGGAACACCTTAACTTTAATGAATAGGTGTACTTCAATGAGGTCCATTAAAGGACTGCTATCAGGTGTATAATTACTACATTTCGGCATGGTCGAGCATAAAAAAGTTTATGCTTCACTACAATAAAATGATAAGTAATTCATATTATTGAATGTTATCGTTACACCCGAATTATTTTCATGAATGTGTTAGTGAAGCAAATCTGGATAGCGTGTACAATGAAAACTCGTTTTCTTCCCCACCTCGGCGGATATGTCACTAATTGCAGGTTGGAAACCGGTCCACGAAGGAACCAGTAACCTTTCTTATCTGTATATCTACTGAAAACTAGGAAATATGTTCTTGAAGGTAAAAGAACTAAAATGGTCCATTGTGTAGAACATTAACCCCATTAAAACATGATTTCTCACAAAGACGACAAAAATGTTACTCATGATTCATATAGCCCATTTCGAATCTTGCTGACAAGACACATTGCACAGACTTTTAATATCCGTTTTATTAGGTTATGAATCCTACTTTGTCGTCATAATCTTCTATAAGAATAAATATTAAGCACTCCTAAATTCACGTTTTTAAATGACTGCGAGTTGTCTTCCTCGAGGGAAATGGCAACAAAGAAGTTCCCTTAAGAAATAAATCTCAGAGCATTCCAGGCAGGGTTATATGGTAAATTTTGCTATAAATTATGATGTTGCAATTAAGTTTCCGCAATGCCACCGCGAAAGTTGTATTTCATTATTCAGCTTCGTCCTGGATTGCTTACGAATCAATATATTTTGTTTCTACCGTCTGTAGAAGTCCTGATGGTGTTACATAAATTTTGGATGTATAATAACAATGCCTTATTTTTTTCCTGGTACAGTTAAGGCCGTGAGGCCTTCTCTTCCACTCAACTAGAGGATAAAAAGGAAATACATGATAATATAATGTTAGTACAACAGAAAGTTATACGTAGGCCTATACCTAAGACAAGACTGAAACAGAAAAATATGCAAAAGCCAGAGGATTATCGAACTTTTACTTACACTAGATGACAAATTAAAATACATGATTAGGCCTACTTTATGAACTAGTTACATTGTGAACTTTCATATAGCTATATCCAGGGAAACTGCGCATTCTAAAATAAGATGTTTCACTTTGGACTTGAAAGCGTTTAAGGTCGGGCAGCCCCTAACATCTGTAGGTAATGAATTCCAAGAACGGATAGTGTCTATTGTGAAAGACGAAGAATACGCGGAAGTTCTGTGGAGAAGGAATGACAATAGTGTCATGTCGTGACCGGGTATACAGATTATGTCTGGATAGATTATGAAATTGTGATGCAAGTTATTTCGGGGGTATACTTACAGAATTTCATATGAAATTCACACAAATAATGACCCCAACAATTCAGTTACAATGACAATATTCTATTCCTGTCTTTTCTCTTTATTTTCCTTTCATTCTTTGTGTGAATTCTGTTGAAAGAAATACTTTTTTGTTCACGATGTGGAAAAAACTAACCATAATGTTTCTAAATAACGATAAAAAATTACATTTTAGAACCATGTTGTATATTTTTTAATATTCCAATTACGCCGTAGATATTTTACAGTGTTTCATAATAGTACATTATGCAACGAGCCTATAATGATAGTAATTAAGAATCGAGTATGGATATTTATGAAACGAGCGCAAGCGAGTTTCATAATTTTCATACGAGCTTCTTATTTACCATTATAGGCGAGTTTCATACGACTTTTTATGCTCGACCATATTTCTAACTTGAAATTACCGGTATTCAGATGTATACATTTTATTTGTAACTGACAAGATCGGAAGTGACCTTGTTCTAGGTCGTGAATTGTGAGATGTGCGCAGACGCGAAAGTATTGATTTTTTCCGAGGAACAATAATGTCATTGACCTTGACGTAGTCCCGTTAAACTTGATAATATTATAATATTATAACCTTGATTATTGAATTCGACATTGAAAAACGAGATGACAAATTGAATTTATTTGAATATTATTTACAATTAACTCTAATTATTATAGTAACAGAACATAACCTTCTGCGACAGTATTGGATTTCCAGCCTCCGTGACTTTTCTCTTTCGATTGCATATCCGAGAATAATCGATACTTGCGATTTTATAACGGTAGAAAGCTGACCTGTCATGGCTGAACAGTTGTAACCTGAGTCGTCATTGACTGAAAGACCTGACCTTTAATGAGTAGATGTACTTTAATGACATGCATTAAAGGTCTGCTACCAGGTGTATAATTACTACATTTCGGCATGGTCGAGCATAAACGCTTTTATTCCATCTTCAAGATAAAGTATGTGGCAAAGTGAGCCAAGTATCCCGCTATGAAAGGCTAACCCTAATAATTGAATCATAATTATACCAGGTTGATTGACGAGGATTTACCTCCACTTCCGGAACTTTTTTGCGAAGATATTCTGAGCAAAAAATATCATATAAACATATGTCCTAATTTAAATATTTTCAGAGCTACACTAATTTGAAGTTGTTTTTAAAATACCATTATTCTTTAGTTTTAAGGGTAAAAGAATATTACAGATAAAGAATAAACTCTTCAGGAGTATCATTTCTACAATTAGCAAGTATTCTGAAGCTAAAATTGTGTTGTGAATTCCAAAGTTGCTTCGTACAGATTTTTTTTTCTTTCGATTTTTAACTAGAAAATTATATTTTTCTTATGCATTTATCACAACATTTGTTACAAATCACGCCAATCATAAGTTCTTTAATCCTGTACCATAGGATGCATAATTAAACTGTAAAGAATCAAGTCCCTAAAGTCGTATGATTTGTAACAATTTTTGTGATAAGTGTGTAAGAATTATGCAATTTTTAGTTAAAAATTGAAAAAGAAAATCTGTAGAAAGCAATTAACAACACATTTTAGCTACAGAACACTAGCCAATTAAAGAAATTATATTTCTGAATAGTTAATTTTATATTTGTAATATTCTTTTACCCTTAAGCTGAAGAGAAATTGTATTTTACTAATAATTTCAAATTAGTGTAACTCTGAAAATATTGAGATTCGAACACATGTTTATATGACATTTTCTGCTCGGAATGTCTTCGGAAATAACCTCCGTGACTGACGGTAAAACCTCATGAATCACTGTATAGGTTGGAAGGGGACCGATGCACCAAAATTTAATAGGTCATTCTACATGTTAAATGTAACAAAACTTTTATTTCACTTTTCTTTCAATTAATCATCGTTAAGCAGGAAAAAAATAGTATTTTGCCCAATGTTTGTAGTGCTCTAATGCGGTGATGACCCGAGAGAAAGGGCTGATTGCTATACAATCATATACTTACTTAAAAATGGCTTTTAAGGAACCCGAAGGTTCATTGCCGCCCTCACATAAGCCCGCCAGCTGTCCCTATCCTGTGCAAGATTAATCCAGTCTCTATTATCATATCCCACCTCCCTCAAATCCATTTTAATATTATCCTCCCATCTACGTCTCGGCCTCCCCAAAGGTCTTTTCCCTCCGGTCTCCCAACTAACATTCTATATGCATTTCTTGATTCGCCCATACGTGCTACATGCCCTGCCCATCTCAAACGTCTGGATTTAATGTTCCTAATTATGTCAGGTGAACAATACAATGCGTGCAGTTCTGCGTTGTGTAACTTTCTCCATTCTCCTGTAACTTTATCCCTCTTAGCCCCATATATTTTCCTAAGCACCTTATTCTCAAACACTCTTAACCTATGTTACTCTCTCAGAGTGAGAGTCCAAGTTTCACAACCATACAGAACAACCGGTAATATAACTGTTTTATAAATTCTAACTTTCAGATTTTTTGACAGCAGACTAGATGATAAAAGCTTCTCAACCGAATAATAACAGGAATTTCCCATATTTATTCTGCGTTTAATTTCCTCCCGAGTGTCATTTATATTTGTTACTGTTGCTCCAAGATATTTTAATTTTTCCACCCCTTCGAAGGATAAATCTCCAATTTTTATAATACAATCATATTGGTAAAAATTACCTGAACGTTAATGTCGTGAATCTTTTTTTGCACATTAAACCGTTAGGCCTTGAATTTAAATTTAATAATTGCACAACTCGTTAAAATAAATCTTGAAATAGCGCATTGTCGCGCGTCTCCGATCGAGTACAGCAGAGAGGGAGGGGAAGGTAAGGAGTGCTGGCTGTGCTTGATAGAGTTATTGCAGGAGCCGTGATGTTGACAAAGGCTTCATAAAAACATAACGATTTCCTCTAAATCGGTGAATGTTAGATAAAAAAAAATTATTTCGATTTTTCAAATCTCTCCTCATGATTTATTACTAGTTTCATTTTGGTGCAGAGGTTACCATCCATTCTGTATATTTTTTGAACAAATAATTCAGACCTATATAGAATTCAACGAAGTCACGAATACCATTGCAATCTCCATAATTCAACGAATTGTGCTAGTAGGTTTCTCCAGTCGTTCCTCCTGACAACCACATGAACATGCTATCAGTGCAACTGATTGGTTACTGTCGAACGCTGGGATTGTGGTAGCACGAATAACACGAGTCAACAATAATTCAAAAATTTGAAATTCTCTCTACGTCTTACACGGTAAAAGTCTTATATCTCACGGTATTAACTGAGCCGTTTTCATAAGCGGCATTTGACAATGCGACGGTGGAAAGATTTACATTTGTTCGTTGGAGGATGGCAACCATTATATTCCTCGAGCCAGGTAGCCTATTCTTAAAGGAAGAGAATGGTTGAATTTAAATTGTTTCCGAATTGATGCAGAATGTTCATTTTTATTTTTAGAAATATCATTGCTGCAACAACTTAAATTCGGCATTAGCTTTAAAAAAATGCAACGCAAATTTTGAAAACTAGGATACAGTAGCCTAATTCACTAAAATGGATTAATCTCAGCCATTTTTAAAGATCATTTAAAAATTTCTGTGACTTTTACCCCTAAAAGCACGATTTTTAAAATATCTATAGCACAATTTTGATATTGGCTTTCAAAAAATTGAATTTTATGGATGCATTTTAAAGGTACTTTTATAAGAAATATGAATGCATTTATCAAATGGAGCAGTTTATTAAAATAGATATACCTCCTCCATTTGTGAAGATAAATTTAAATTTCCTATGACATTTTATTTCTAAAAGCACGGTTTTCAAAATGTCTATAGGACAATTTCCATATCGGATTTCAAAATTTTAAGAAAAGCAATTGAATTTTAAGAATTAATTTTAGAGGCACTGTTATAGAAATATGAGGACATATTTTTCAAATGGAACAAAATAACAAATTTCTGTCACAGAGAGAAGTTTCTTAATAGCCTAAAGAATGTGTGCAGTGCCTATCAAATATCATGACTGTAGCATTAAGAGTTCCGAATGTATATACCTACTGTAACTTTCTGTATGGAACGAAGCAAAACATTAAAGATACGGGAAACTGCAATGAAAGCTTAGTGTAATTTAAACACCTGTGACCCCCAGAGTTTTAAAAATGCCGTCACAGGAGCCGAGAAGGCCATACTGTAAATACGCGTTAAATTTTATATAGGCCTAATATATTTTTTACGTATTAGAGTATTTCGAAGAATTTCTTTTACTAGTTTTCCACTGTATTTAACCATCAACTCACTTTAATTACTTAGTTTTCATAGAGTGTTCAAATCGATCTAAATACATTTTCTGTACTGAATACGATCCCTGTTTTCATGCAATTTTCGATACGTATTGAAAACGATCTGAGTACGGAAGCTGAAGTTTCGAAAGTAGTTATGTTGGTTAACATGTCATCGACATATTAGCATGTTGGTCACTCTGTAGGCATTAGCTATAAACAATGTTGCGTTTTCCAAATGAAGCGCATGGAAACTTAATATTCTGGTTGTTAATGAATAATGGTAATATTGACTTTTAGGAAAACACGAAATACTATGTTTTACAACACTCTTTTTCAACATATATATTACCCTCGCTGTTGGTAAAACAGCTGACATATCAAACAAATGACGATCGATCACGCGCTTAGCGTATTGAGATCGTATTGAATACGATACCCGTTTTCATGGAACTCAATTCGAATTGAATACGATCCGAGCTCACTTTTTAGGTGTAGGCCTATCGACCTTGAGACTCAGACCGAATTCAATCCCGTTTTCATGAAGATTTCAGAAAGGTAAGTGTATTCAGATCGACCTGAATACTCCATGAAAACGTAGTAAATGTCAGAGTTCTCTGTATCCGCAGAAAATAACAAGTTTAGGTCTATAGAACGATTTTAAAATAACGCAATGTCACAGTTGGGAGCAAAGGAAACCGAACAAACTGAATTTGCGTGTACGAATTATATCGATCAATGTTCGGATCAAATTTATGCATATTTAGAAAACAAATCTAAAATTATTTCAATCATCCACTATCATACTATACTTACTTACTTACTTACTTACTTACTTACTTACTTACTGGCTTTTAAGGAACCCGGAGGTTCATTGCCGCCCTCACATAAGCCCGCCATTGGTCCCTATCTTGAGCAAAATTAATCCATTCTCTATCATCATATCCCATCTCCCTCAAATCCATTTTAATATTATCTTCCCATCTACGTCTCGGCCTCCCTAAAGGCCTTTTTCCCTCCGGCCTCCCAACTAATACTCTGTATGCATTTCTGGATTCGCCCATACGTGCTACATGCCCTGCCCATCTCAAACGACTGGATTTCATCATCATCATCATCATCATCATCCTTCACGAATTAGGCCTTTGTAGACCTGTTTCGGCCCCATCTAGCAGTCTTCTTAACGGTCTTCCTGGTCGATGATGTCCTCTAGGTTTATATTGCATCATAATTTTTGGGATTTCTTGAATTTTCCATTCTTCTTACATGATCTAGCCAATTGAATTTGTATCTGGTGATTTTTTCTTCTACTGACTCTACTTCTAATTGTTCTAAAATTTCTTCATTCCTTTTTCGGTCTAAAAGAGTATATCCTGCTGTTCTCCTGAAAAATTTCATTTCCGTTGCTTTGATTCTGTTCATGTCTTTTTTATTTAATGTCCAAATCTCGCTTCCGTATAGAAGGGTGGGTAATGCTAGTGTACTGGATTTAATGTTCCTAATTATGTCAGGTGAAGAATACAAATCCGAGGCTCATTTGAAGGATTCCTAACAAGCTGCTTTTTACGGTGAAGGGTTGTTAGCCCTTCGCCCAACCCCCAAGCTGGAGGACCACCCCTCATCGGCTGTCCGCGACTGCTTATTCAATATATACACAGCTACCCTCCACATCTGGAGGTCGTCTCCTCGATCCGCAACCTGAGGACGCGCCATGCCGTGGTGATAGGGACTCACAATACAGGGATCATACTATACTGCTCTCTTAAATTGACTGAGCGTGTTGGGAATTAAATCAATGTCTTTCCAAAACACTCTATGAAAGTTTTCATATAAAACAGTCTTTATCTCGAAAAGGAAGCAAAAACGAGCAAAATTATATTAAACTTTTTGTTTGAAATATCTCAAAGAATAATCTCCTGAAATTATTTACATTATTTACTATTCACTCTGTAGGCTATACTATGATATATGGTATATACTGTACGAAGAACTGGTGCTGACAATGAGTTGCTGAATTGAAGACTCAAATGCTATCAGAGAAAGAGATTGATTACTGATTGATCAGTTTTCATTTCGCATTGACGCGAAAACTTATTTGCAAGCTCTCGCCTAACCTGCACAACCAACCACCTTTCTTATGCTAGGATGGACTTTTCCAATCAACTTCGGTTCCGGGAAATTAGGTAAAATCTTCTTCCCTCTTCTTCTAAGTAAGATAGATATTGAACGAACTTACCAGACCAGTGTTTCTAAGAGATTTTATTGTTTGTTTTACATTTTAAATGTCATTTTTTTGTATTTTTTTCCGAAATTGTTATTTCTTACAGTTAGTAAGGCCTACATGTATTTTTATTTTAAACGTACGCAAAATACTAAAAATGTGCCCTTGAGGCACGAACATAGCTTTTAGGCATTTATAGGTATTTATGGCTAATCTAGGCGTTGTAGGATCTTTAGAATTTTTATAGGGGGACCCTGTATACATGAAACGTAGAGATATCTGAATAACATAGTCTAGGACGTAGCAAACAAAATAGGTACGGAGCTAGAAATCCGTTCCCTAGTCATAACTAATTAGAAGGCAACATCGCAACATCTGCTACGGAATACTGCTTTATAAGCTAAGATTAATGACATAATAAGCATCTCGTTAATTTGTTTATTTAGCTCGGACGACATTTATTACAGATGTGGACGAGATTTGTATTCAATCGCCAATTCTAACGTCTTTCGCTTTCGATTATTGTTTCATCTTTAAGGGAAATATATTAGTCAGCCTATAATCCTTTGAACAAACACAATTGAATGTTATCTCGTACTATAGATGCATGAATGGTGCTGTTATTTATTGATTCCCATATCCATTGTTTAAAGATTCCGGTGCATTGAGAGCTATCACAAATTAAATTCTGTTCAGCATGATTAAAAGCTCCCGCTTAGGTAACATAAAGCCATACGAGATTAATGATTGAATTTAGTGGTGAGACAGTGGCCGAGCCGGACCGGTCTTCCAAGTATGACAATCGGTTACAGGTAGCCATTTAACAAGCACCCTGTAATGTAAAGTACTCTGTGTGTTCTCGGAATGTGAGCACGTACGGGAGGATGAACTATAGACCTTGTTTTCTTTTTCTTTCTCTTTTGTTTTATTTTTGTGAGAAATTCCGGTTTGCAACCAGTTGTATAGAGTTGTTGAAATTTCAAGACACATGCCAGATAGGCCTATCTCATGACATGGTATATACATAGTGTTTTTAGTTGATGAAATTGTTATGCGGGGTCAGTCAAAGAAATAAAATGCTAAATTTATCAAATCTCTCCCGGCATAAAGAACAAAACAAGAGTCCGTTTGCTGCAATGTTGTTGTTGTCGTGGCTACATCACTCTTGTCGTATGAAGAAGATGTCAGCGGTATCCCAGACAAGAGGAAATGAAACGCATGACGCAAATTATAAGGTAGCTTGACCGTTCCTAGTACAGCTCTGCACAAAACCTGTCTTATGAACGTTATGCTCGGTGTAATGAGTCACGCCGACACGGGGATGGTTGTCATTATGCACAGAACTCTTCATCCACTCTGGATCGTGAGCTTCTTCTGGAAGCGACGGTCATGCCCTACTAGTAACTAATAATCTATCGAATTTTGCCAGGAAGCAATGAACACAATAGTAATAGTAAATAAGTACGTTATCTAATTAAAATGAAATCTTGTACAGGGACATCACTTTATTTTTACCAACATTTTTAACATTAACCTGGCTATACTCGGAAACACTGTTGCCCCCTTCCATTACAAGAGTTTGATGTTACTAGTGCAAAATGTAAACAAATCATTTTACTAGGTATAGGAGGAGAGAAAAGTACTGTATCCATTTATGTTGTAGGGAAATACGATATTACGATTCTCAGTTTGATCATCACTTTTACGGAATTTATCAAAATACAGTAGAGTAGTACCATTTTTTTTTCAAAAACTCAACTTTTCAGGCGGCTATGTTCGTTATGTAATGTCTACTTTATTTAGCATATTAATTATTGATGTTAACATCAATATAGAGAGTGCATTTAAATTGAGGGGGTCATAAGTAAAGGGCTGTAAGTGCACTTAAGTTACTTTTGAGAAAATGGGGTTTAAATATTTAAGCTTTCGTAAAATCGGTGAAATTTTTATTTACATTTTAATGTGTGATGCGATTAAAATATCCCTTTGCCACTAAAATTTTAGATACTTTTGCTTACACTGGATGCACTTAACTCATGTTGTTACAAATGTCAGTAGCATTCCTTTGCTTCTAGCCACCTCAGTTCAAAAAAAGCTAATCTGAATTTTTAAACAAGTTGCTGAAAATGGTTGCCGTTCATTACAATGCAGGCTTCAATTCAGTACGCATATTATTAAAAACATTTTGAAGCATATTCTCTGAAATTGAATTTATCGTTTCTTGAATATAATTTTTAGTACGATATTATTAATATAGGTTCTTTCTTCTATAGAAAACGGAATCATATTTATGAAACACACTATACACTGCAGTGTTTACTTCACTGCTTTAAGACTTCGAATGCATCAGCGGCCGTAAGTTTGTGTGTCTGACGGGAGCAAGGACATTAGTAAAGGGGTGAGAGTGAAGTACATTCAGAAATGCAGGTACAATAAAAAATGCAAGTAAAAATAAAACGATGTCCCTCTATATGCAAGCTAGCCTTTCTTTCTTTCTTTCTCTCTTTCTTTCCTGTTCTGTTTAACCTCCTTTTTTTCGCACCATTGCGGGTAAGGGACAGAGATTTTTCAGATCGTACACTATAGACATCTCACAAAAGCGGACCTCCCTGGTCATGGGTTCGGCATGACGTAGGAATCAAGAAGTAACAATAGAAGTGTATTATCAATTCCATTAATGCCGTCACATATTGATTTTTTTTATTTTATTGAGTTATTTTACGACGCTGTATCAACATCTAGGTTATTTAGCGTCTGAATGAAATGAAGGTGATAATGCTGGTGAAATGAGTCCGGGGTCCAACACCGAAAGTTACCCAGCATGTGCTCGTATTGGGTTGAGGGAAAACCCCGGAAAAAACCTCCACCAGGTAACTTTCCCCGACCGGGATTCGAACCCGGGCCACCTGGTTTCGCGGCCAGACGCGCTGACCGTTACTCCACAGGTGTGGACTCACATATTGAAATTGTGTTTACAGTCAGTACTTCGTTCCCTTTTCACGATTATACTATTATACTAGTCAAGTATGTACACAAGAGACACAGATAACCATTCCGCTGAACTTCTGAAATGTAGGTTATTAGAGGAGAAAAATTCGCTCCGGCGCCGGGGATCGAACCTGGGTCCTTAGTTCTACGTACAAAGCGCGGATCGAATCCCTCTCATCCAGTGTCTTTCCCTTTATGGCCTGACTCCAAGTTCGACATATATGTTGACATATATTAAGTTAACTGCCATTATACAAGGAGCGCACTCAACTGAGTGACTTGATGGCCGGGATTCCACAGTAATATGTACTGTTGGGCGAAGAATCTACGTAAAGATTAATTTTTTTGTCCTACAGAATATATCTGTTATGGTAACAATGGTTATATTCGATCCGGTGCTGTGGATTGAACTTCGGCGTAGCTCAGTGGTTAGAGCGTTTGATACGTTGAACCAAGGACCCGGGTTAGATCCCTGGCGCCGGAGTGAATTTTTCTCCTCTAATAACGATTGTTACCATAACAGATATATTCTGTAGGACAAAAAAATTAATCTTTACGTAGACTCTGAAATGTTAGCATATTTCGCAAACCAGTTCTAATTCTGTAGTTAGAATGGAATGGAATTTAATTTACGCGAGGAGGGCACTATGGCCCAGCACTGCGACCTTTACGTTGCATTGCGCTAACCCTCAAGCTAGGCGCATTCCCAAACCCACATCAGCTGACTACACTAAGGTTCGCTGCGTACCCAGATGTCGAGCAGGCAACCCTCCTCGTCCCTAACAGCCCCCTTCGTACGTCACCAGCCGGCGATCGGGGAATGCTATGGAATGATGACGATATGGAGAAATGTTGACGGAATGATGTAGATGCCTAATATGGGGAAAAATGGAAGAATCCCGAGAAAACCCCAACTGCGACCTTATCGGCCACAAAATTCTGTAGTTACTATTCTAGCATAAACACACTGAAAACCGAAAGACACAAGATAGATGAGTCGCCACACATGTACGGTGGAATACAGAGTTTCATTGTCAATATACGACTAAGGAACGAGACGGCATTAATGGAATCCACTGTATGATAAGTTTTTATGGCTGAATTAAATGCATATGGGTTTGTGTCACCAGACACTTATAATTAATCCTTACTTCGAGCATCTTTTATGGTGTACCTCCTAAAAACTGGTCAATAATGGGAGTACATTTTAGTAGTAGGGGTAGTATGTATATATATATATATATATATATATATATATATATATATATATATATATATCTCCAAATTTGCATGGAGTATATTAAAACCTTTTGTTATTCGATATCAAACTGTTGAAAAAATTATTATAGGCATCATCAAAGATTCCTTGAGCATTTTGCATTATCAGTATTATTTTAATTTCTAATACTTTAAATTGATATACATTTTATTTATTTATGTATTTATTTATTTATAATTATTGCTATAATATGTAGTGTATCTAATTAATGTTTTATGGGCGATTCAAGATGTTCAGTTTTAATAGACGTTGGCTATCATTTGTTTTTATTCCTGTATGATTTACTCTTCTTCAAGCAAACAGAGAATTATGTTTTGCAGAAAACAGAATTCTTATTGTCTGCCAATGTTATTGGGCTAATGTTTTTGCAATAAAAATAATAATGCTGCTAAATTCAAACCTCAATAGTTTCTTATTACTGGTAACAGAAAGAATCTTGTATCATTTCAGTTGCATAACAACTAAAAATACACGAATAACGCCTGTAACATTTGACGTGATCCTGAATAGGCCTAAATTTAAGATGCGAAATGAATTAATAGAGAAAGAACGATCAATGAAGAACAGTTATCCCAAGCTCCACTCAATAGTTGCGTAGTCTTAAGCGTCATGTCTTGGACTAACGTTACGGAATGTGCGATGGTTCAAGTCCTGATGGATAAAGAAGATGCTCCCTCAGCATCTTGATGAATTAGGTAGCTACAGTGAGCAGTGAAATCCTATTTCATATGCCAACTATAACGGCTGGAGGATACATCATGTTAGAGATTGAGTGAAGTCCAGGTCTGTAGTGTTGCCCGAAGAATTAGATCAATGGAGAAAATTCGTGACCCCATCAGGAATTAAACTTGAGACCTACCGGCTTGCGGTGCAAAATTTTAACCGCGATGCTATTGCGCGTCCCAGTGAAGAATAATACCAAAGGATGAAGAGGTATTCGGAAAGGAAGAAAATATGGAGATGAAAAATAATGTATGATGAAGGAATTGACTGGGTCACTGGCTGAGATGAAACTGCCTATTGGAGGATGGACTGGAAGGAATGGTGAACGGGAGAAGACTGCGGGCCAGAAGAAGATGAGAGAGAGATTGACGACATTAAGATATATGGTTCATATGCGAAGACTAAAAGGAAAGCATGAAATAGGAAAGATTGGAGAAAGCTGGGTTTGCAATGAAAGGTCTGCCTTTGGGCAGAAAACTATGACTGAATGAACACATCTTTCTGTCTTAGAGGGGGAAAAGTTATTGATAATAATGATAATGATAATGATGGATCTAATACTAATTATCATAATTGTAATCCATAATGAATTAGGCTTTTGTAGGCCTGTTTCGGCACAATTCAGAAATAGTTCTTGAGAGGTCTGTGTTGTCTTCTGTGTCCT
The DNA here is from genome assembly GCF_040183065.1 of Periplaneta americana. NCBI lineage: Eukaryota > Metazoa > Arthropoda > Insecta > Blattodea > Blattidae > Periplaneta > Periplaneta americana. The sequence goes on from NC_091125.1 coordinate 25,357,959, forward strand.
GTTGATGTTTAAGGTATTACCGCAGTCTACTACATACAGTCGCGAAGCTCAATATGTAGTAAAAATGCAAACATGGGTAGTTGCCCACCACTAGGATCGCTACTATCGCCTCATCATCGCAGATCTCTCTCCTAGCAGACGACAAAATATGTTACACTTTCGTTGTCGTGTTCTTTTGGAAAAATTAACACCTTCCTTCCATTATTGAAATATTAAATGCATAAAGTTAATTTATTATTTTAATGAAGTATATTAAATTCCACCATAAACTCGAAGATACCTGCAAGAAATAGGTTAATATTATTTTTGTTTGTGCAAAACGAACTGAAATTTATTATAATCGCTTCACTCATTCAAGATTATAGCGATAATTAACTATGAAACCAATAAAAATTAATTTTCATTTCCCTTTACAACAATAATACTGGAAATATGAATTAATGGAGTAACTTACGTGTACCTGTACTTGTAGTGTAGGCTTACGTAGTTAACAAAGTGGGATGAGATTAAGCAATGATAATCACACCAGAATTGGGAATAAAACGTGATCAATAAATTTTATTGTAACAGACTTTTTCTACGTCTCTAGCCAAGTAACAAATAAAAATAACAACAAAATTAACAGCTATAATTAAAAACATATCCTTTGAAAAAAAAGTAGGCCTAAGCAATAATAATCCCACCAGAATTGAAAATAAGACGTGATCAATAAATTTCATTAAAACAAACTTAATTTTTCTACGTCTCTAGTAAAATATTATTATTCCAATTATTGTATTTTAGCCACTAACATTTTCATTACAACCAATAACGAACATTTCACAAGCATCAATGTGAAGTACGCAACGAGCTAGTACTCGATGGAAATACGACACAGTCCAAAGTCGACCGTGGACAGTCTATTGTTTCTAGTTGCTAACCGCTTGGAGCGCTTTATCACGAGATTTGCAAAAAATCACCTCAAGCTTCGCGACTGTATATAGTAGACTGTGGTATTACTATCTTTGGAATTCTTATGCTTTTTATCCTAGATATATGGTAGGCCTATTGTCAATTAAAGTTACAATTGTTAATTTTTTCTTCACCTGATTCCATATTTAATTTTAGCCTGCTATTCTTTGGAGAAATTTTATTTCAAGGTTTTCAATATTTTCTGACCCCTTCCTTTCAGAATTGAAATTTTGCCTCCATATAAATTGCTGATCGACTAGATTAGATTAGATTAGATTAGAATTTATTAAAGTCATGAGTATTATACAAGTATTTTGGACATAGTCATAATAAAAACAAAACAGAATGAATAAGATTATATTAAAAACATAAGTTATTAAAAGAGGACTCAAAGTATTCACTAATACTATAAAATACTATAAAAGCGTTTTAAAACATTCTTAAATGTGTTATAGTTAACAGTGTGTGCAGACTTATGTAATCTATTAAACACAGATACTGCCATGGACATAAATTGTTTTTTAGTTGTATCCAGTCTAACATTAGATTCAGTCAAGTGAAAATTGTATCTTGTATTGTAATTATGATGATCAGATCTGTGATAATAATTTGCTAATTTTTTCTTTAACTTCAGCAAAGAGGTGAAGATGTAAAGATTAATAACAGTCAGAATAGCCCCATTTATGAATAGTGGCTTACAGTGCGCATCATAGGCAGAACCAGTAAAAATACGTAAGGTTTTTTTTTTTTTTTTTTTTTTTTTTTTTGCAGGAGAACATTAGGTACACTAGAACTATTTCCCCATACAGAATTACCATAGGTTACTATACTATTGAAGGAGGCAAAATAAGCGCTTCTCACATATGTTTTTATTTATTTTAGTAGGTTATTTTACGACGCTTTATCAACATCTAAGGTTATATAGCGTCTGAATGAGATGAAGATGATAATGCCGGTGAAATGAGTCCGGGGTCCAACACCGAAAGTTACCCAGCATTTGCTCATATTGGGTTAGGGAAAACCCCGGAAAAAACCTCAACCAGGTAACTTGCCCCAACCGGGAATCGAACCCGGGCCACCTGGTTTCGCAGCCAGACGCGCTGACCGTTACTCCACAGGTGTGGACCTCACATATGTTTTAGGCATCGGTGATTTCAATTTGCTTAATAAATAAATTACCCTTGAGAGTTTAGTACAAACATAATCAATATGTGGGGCCCAAGATAATTTGGGATCCAGTACAATTCCTAGAAGTTTAGCAGATGGTTGAAAGAGGTTTTATATAATTTGATTAGATAATAGCATATTTATATACTAAAATAGGATTTAAAGTGTATTTGTTATTCATAAATATATGGAATTTTTTATGTATATATTTCTTTGTGAAGCCAATTTGATCATTGTTAACTCGAAAGATTATCTGTAAAGAGGCATACTTGCAATAGAGAATAAGTTCCTAACAAGAAATATAATTTTGTTGAATTTGCACTAAACATTACTTCGATCTTCACAAGGTTCTTTTCACCCTACGGTTACATTGGGCCTAGATATCTCTCAAACCTTTCAAACTTGCAAGTCAAAGCAGATTGTGTGAACAGGAGGATGGTATTGCTGCTTCTGGCAGAACTTAGAGCGCATGAAACAAGATCATCCTCAATTTTCTATCTCGTACGTAACTCACTTTTTATGCAAAGACGTTGCTAGTAGTACTTCTTCTGCACTCTTTCGTCAGATAAAAGTCTATTCCCTTTTCATAAGATTCACGTTTGTTTGCCTTATATAACACGCGCCTGCACTACGGTATCAAGCATACTCTCTTTCTTGACATCAATTTTAAATGCCTCTATGTTCTAGCACGTAATTCTTTTGATATTCAAAACACATGTAAGGTTTGATGGAAAAACTTTCACTTTTTACTCCGTGCACTAGAAGTAAAGCAGGTCTTCATATTTCAGGGCAGCCGACTTGTTATAAACCTGTAGCTATAATGCTCACTCGATGTCGTATATTGAATATCGCGAGGGAAGGCTTAACTCGTGATGATGTATCCACACTATATCACTCATCGTGGTGTTGAATAAGAGTATAATGAACTTGTTTGGAGGCGTAAATTGTGCCATAGATTATTCGAAAGCCATGTAGTTAGACTATTATAAATCCATTGATTTTCTGGTCTTACACACAGCTGTCAGATCTGTTGGACAACTTCACAGAATAATTGAGCTACATTCCCTCTAATTAAAACAAGGTTGCAGTATCTACCCAATAGCTTGTGTAGTGTATTGAAGTACAAAACTGTGATACACTCCTCTTAACATTTTCTATATTCTTCTTTCATTCAATATACCTTTTTTGTCATGTCAAACATTTAATATTCTTCATTATTATCGTATTTTGTGTAACAAAATCGAACATATTGAAGTAGTGGTTACAATATATTGTCTTTCCTTATTTTGTACTGCATATTGTTTCCACATATAATGTAGTCTATTGCCTTAGGAACTTACCATTTTAACTATTTCGTCTACACTCTTCAGTTAGGCGATTTCGTAACGTGGTTGTCATGGCGCAAGATAATCACTTACGACAACAAATACGACATAATACAGTCCAGTATCCTTGAAAGGGACAAACTTCCATAACAAGGGCCCGAGAAGCAGGTATTATAACTATAAATGCTACTACTTGGTTCACAGGGACTGGAATGCTTTGCCTGCAGACTTATTAAAGGCTTTACCAATAACCAAAAATGTATTTAAAAATAGGCTTAAGAACTTTAATAATAGACGGTAGTTAATTATACATACTATTTAAAGGGTGTAATTGATATTTTGTTATTAGAAGTGTTGTATCAATGAAGAAGTGTGTTGTGTCAGTGAAGTGTGTAGTGTCAGTGAAGTGTGTAGTGTCAGTGAAGTGTGTTGTGTAAGTGAAGTGTGTTTCTGTCAGTGAAGTTTCACAGTTTATAGTGGTAGTGCAAAAATATTTGAACAGTGAAATGTTTTTGAAGTGTTAGTGAAATCAGAATAGAATAAGTGAAATGTGTCGTAGTTCCAGTGCAGTGAGTGAGTTGACAGCGAAATGAGTGTAGTGCTGAAAGGTACTTGTGCAGGTATAAACATATCATACTCGTGGGTTGTAGTTCGAACTTACGGTTAAGATACAAGTTAGATTTACTTTAAATGTTATTTTAAGTGCTCGTGCTTCATTTAATTTAGGATGTTTCTTGTTATTATTATTATTATTATTATTATTATTATTATTATTATTATTAAATTATTATTATTAAATTATTATTATTAAATTATTATTAAATTATTATTATTATTAATTTATTATTAATTTATTATTAATTGTATTTTTTATTAATTGTGTATATTATTAATTGTCATTATTGAGTATAATTAGATACTACTGCCACCGGGTATATATACATTGGCAGTGTGAATAAATACATGGACATCATTTTATTTTTACTTCAATTTTTATTGTACCTGAGTTTTTGAATGTACTTCACTCCCACCCCTTCTACGAATGAAGTTCAACCGTCTTCCACACAGATCCAAGTCATAGTAGCCTTACCGTCACAGTACGTTCCAAAAATATGTTCGCGTTTTCCAATGACGAAAGAGCTTTCAATATTGCATCATTTTCGCACAGATACTGTCGTCCATTTGCCTACGTCGCATTCCGGTTTTCCCCACCAGCTTCTATTCGCCTCTCGGTAAAGGCTAGTAGCTGGGCTGTCTTAGCTCTTTTCTGAGAACATTAATTTCTGTTAGGAATTGGACATATACGTAATATTATACCCATACAACTGTTTAAAATAACTTAAATAAAAGGGCCTCGTTAAGTAATTAACTGTCACGTGATTTCCCTCCTTTCTACGATCCTGCGACATAATCACTTGGACGGACAGTAGATAGAATGTCTGAGTAATTTTATCTTTTCGGATCGAGCAGAAGTGAAGATTGAATTTACAGTACGTAAGGTACTCTTTTATAGAGTAGGTACAGAATTATTTCAACATGAGTTAGGCCTACTAGTACGAAGGACGAAACTGGTAATTGGAATTAGATACATTAATGGAAATGAACCGCCACCATTTTGAAAAATGTGTTTAAATATCTATATTATGATTATTTTTCAATTTAACTTCATTCTCTATAGTGTACGCTAATGTGCTATAGACACTCTAATATACACTGCATAATGAATACGTCCGCATGGACAGCTCAGTTCGTGAGTAAAAACACTTATTGTTAATACAGTACTGTATTTTGATTAAACAAAAACCCAATGAAAATTATCAAACTCAAAAGCTTGATATTTCATAGTTTACGTAAATGGATGAATTACTTTTCTTCCCTCCTATACCTAGTAAAGTGATTTGTTTGTATATTACGCCATCGAACTCCAGTCATGGAAGGGGTTAGCAACCGTTGATTCAAAGGTATAGGCAGGTTAATATCAGAAATGTTAGTAAAAATAAAATGATGTCCCTGTACATACATACACATACACACTCTATAATATGTACAGTAGTTAAAGTGTTACTGATTTTTTTTGACACAAAACTTCTTAACTTGGATTTTGGTACACTTCTGCGTCTACTTTGAATAGAACAGTGAACGATATATCTTTTGAAAAGTAAGGAATATGAGTACATGCTACTAAGAAAAGAATAATCGGAAAATCTTAAAACTGCCACCATCTAAAACAATTTAATACCTCATAAACCACTCAACATACGCTAACTAAGAATACTGTTTAGGAAGTTCTAACAATATCTGACAACAAGGAAAAGTAACATTTCAGTAGGACCCTAATTTTCAAATTAAAATGTCATAAAACTTTATCTTACAATTTCACGATGCCAATACTAATAGGGTTGTAGAAAAGCAAGAAAACTACTTAAAACTGAAGAACAAGGCAAAGGAGAGTTCGTAGAGGCAGAAAAAGATCGTCAACATTCAAATTGTTAGAGTGATGTTTTATGTAAAATTTGGGGTTCAGGAACTAAACTTCGGGGCTGACTGTATAGTTCCTTCCTTTCATTTTTTCTAGTAATTTTATTTGTACGACATTTCCATATTACCAGTTAAGAAGACAGCCTAAATAAAAATATTTCTGGCAGTGCATAATGTCACTTCGAGAGTCAATCTGTTATAGTGAGTTATTAAGTTCTGAAGAGACTACTTTGGTTGCAGTCTGAGTTAAAAGAGTTGTACTCTACTTCTGTGCTGTCTATGAAAAGACTGCGATATTTCTTATTCTTCGATTTGACCTTTACCAAGCCATTTTTTCCTTGCAGCCTTATAAAAAAGACTTAAACTTTTACTGTCTTACTAATAAACCGTGTACAGTTTTTATACGAGACTTATGCAGAGTTGAGACAGAAAACGTTACTAATAAACCATACATAAGCGATGGATGTATAAACAGTCTGCAACTATATAATGGGAATTGCTTTGCAGTAGTTGTATACACGAAACCCCTTGTTTAAACGTTGTATATAGAGAAAAAAATGGCCGCCTCTCTAACAGCTGTTCGTATCGACTGTCATTTTATGATGATGGTTGCCTTGTAACCGTAGAAGAACACACCAAAGAGTACAGAATAAGTAGAATAATATTGCTGTAGCTTGTACTCTTTGACCAAAAGATAGCGTGGTAATCGATCAGAGCCAGTTGTAATCGATACTTAACACGGCACACTAGAGCGCTCTACCGGATGCAATAGAGAATCTCAGGTATTCTATTGCCTTTCTTAATGAAGTAATGACGAAACTATGACGTAGCTGCGTTAACAGTTATACTGTTATACACTATGTATGTTATGATTATTAGTAAGGAATTTACACACGACTTATAAACGAGCTACTCATTGTATAAGTATAAGAAAGTTAAAACTCTGTATATAGAGTTTTTATTAGTAAGACCGTTAGTATATAAAAGAATTGTGCTCTGAAAGTCACTGATATTTCTTAAGAAATCTTATTTTGACACGTTGAGCATAAATTTTTCGTGGGAAAAACATATGAAAACACTTATGAGCAGACAATCCAAAATTAATAAACCTAAAAATTTAACATTTGTTAGAATTTTGTGAATGAATTACATGGTTCAGAAATACATTAATATTAACCTTAACCTCATAACTTGACTATAACAAAGTGTAATTATACTCACCAGAATAATTATATTAAGGGCTGACGTTTTGTATAATTCACCTAAGAGTAAAACAACACAATATAATGATTTTATAATATAAATACCTAAAGGATACAATAAAAATAAGGTGAGCACGTTTTTGCACTTTCCATTCACTAATAATCACACTCTCAGCTGAATTTTCAATTCACAGTATCAATATTTTGTGATCTGCACCGATCTATCCATTTTGACCGAGTTCTAACAGTCGCTGGTAGATGTGAGACGCTACTAGTTGTAGTAAGACGTTTTCTCGCGGACATATTAAAATAATTAATTTGGTGAGAAATGAACTTCCCAATACCTGGTAAACTGTTAACGTGAAAGAAGTAATTTTATTTATGATACACAATTTTATTACTAGTAATTAAAAACAATATTTTGTGTGTTATAGTACACGATTAATACGAATACGACTAATACATTTATTTAATTTTATCACCCTGTTCCTATATAAATTCGTTGCATCACAAAATCACATGCCTATACAGAGTGTTAACAATTCATTACAGACGGTCCGGGTTCTGTGGATTGAAAGATCCATTGTCACACTTATGGCAGTTGAGGTTTTCTCAGGGTTCTCCGGTTTCTCCATATTAGGCATCTACATCATTCAGTCAACATGTCCCCATTTCGTTGTCATTCCATAGCATTTTCTGAACGCCGGCTGGCGACGCACGGAGGGGGCTGGCCTAGAAACGATGGGGGTTGCCTGCTCGACACCTCGGTACGCTACGAACTTTAGTGTAGTCAGCCGGTGTGGGTTTGGGAATGCGCCTAGCTTGATAGTTAGTGCAATAGATCGTGAAAGTTAGCAGTGCTGAGTCATAGAGCCCCCTTCCGAAATTCCATTCCATTCCAAGGAAGCTACTCATACAGCGGTAAATAGAGTATGACCTACAGTAGCGAGAAAAGGTTGTAGGTTAACCCCAGATCACATAATAACAGACTGATCACTCTTGTGGCTTTCAAGGCAACAACTTTTATCTGTTTCACTATGCTGTCATCTGGCGACAGTAGAAGTCAGGTTATAACTCCTACTTGAATTGCATGGAGCAACTGTACTTCCATCTAGCGGTCGTTACTAATCGACAATGACGATCTGTTGTGGATGTTTTCTTCTATATGTTACCGTTCTTAACATAGGAATGGGCAATCTGTTATAGGGTATATGTGAAAGGGTTGAACTTTGATCAATCATAGTGGAGGAAGATACAATCTTGTGGCTTACCTGACTTTAAAAGAAGAGTCTGAGACCAGATAATTTCTGAAACTGATTTTTGGCCTATTCTTCTGCCTTTCAACGAGATAGAAAACTGTTTCAGTGAAGATTGAATAGCGATCGTCCGCCGCTGTGGAGTAACGGTTAGCACGTCTAACCGTGAAACGAGCGGATTCGATTTCAAATTCTGGTTGGGGCAAGTTACCTGTATGAGGTTTTCTCCGAGGTTTTTCTTCAACCAAATGAAGCAGAATTGTTGAGTAACTTTCGGTGTTCGGACTCGAATTCATTTCGCCATCATAATTACACTCGCACTCTTTCATCATCATAATAATTATCATAAACTCCGTTTCCTTCCTAGGTTTCGGGATTGCTCCGATGTAGAATCGGCTGCGGGCCGCTGCCGAACTTTGATCACGTGGATATGTGGTCATTAGTTGTTAGTGGTAGTGCTATGCACCGTGGGCTCTCCACTAGGCTCATGGTAAGTCATAGGACCGCGGTTGAGGAACCGCAATGATGCCTACACGGAAAGGTAAAAGGGATCACTTAGCCTGTAGGACAGTTTGGAGGCGGCGCGCAGATGAATCTGTAGCGCGGGGGCCTTAGGGTATGCACATCATTCCATCTCAGATAGTAGGCCTACAATGGACCCACCTAAGCAGCTTGAGTGCGAGGAGAGTTCCAGTCCGTGCCCTTCTGTGAATAGGGACTAGTAGAAAATTGGATGGCGATCAAACAAGTAAATCCATAAATTAACGATTTTTGAAATAATGTGCTAGAGTCTTACAAAGCTTCTCTTTCAAGTTTCACGCCTGAAATTTTGGCTGAATTTTCGGATTTTACCTGCCGTATAAATAACCGCTGTGAATTTTTCCATTAATACTGTAGTTGAATTCTTAATTTTATTTCGCTCATTCTAATATTTTAATTTTGTTGGTATTTTTAATTGGTATTGAAAACAACACGAATATCACTTCATTTCACTCCTTTGGTCTGATTACCAGGTTGGGTTTTTTCCGAGGTTTTCCCCAACCAAAAGGCAAATGCCGGGTAATCTTTTGGCGAATCCTCGGATCTCACCTCTTCTCACTACATATCGCCAAAATATTGTAAACAATTGCAGAAAATTGTAAAAGATTGTAGAAAATTACAAAATTGTAAAACTGTAAAAATTGTAAAATATTGTAAAAATTGTAAAAATTTGTAAAAAAAATGTAATTGTCATATTGTACAATTTTGACTTTTTTCACATCTTAAAGCTTCATTGAATATGCAAGAGCTATGGAATATACTAACGGTCTTACTAATAAAAACTCTATATACAGACGTTTAACTGTCTTATACTTATACAATGAGTAGCTCGTTTATAAGTCGTGTGTAAATTCCTTACTAATAATCACTACATACGTCGTGTATAACAGTACAACTGTTACACAGCTACGTCATAGTTTCGTCATTACTTCGTTACGAAAGGTAATAGAATATCTGAGGTTCTCTACTGCATCCGGTAGAGCGCTCTAGTGTGGCGTGTTAAATATCGATAGTACAACTGGCTCTAATCGATTACCACACTACATTTTGGTCAAAGAGTACAAGCTATAGCAATATTATTCTAATAATTCTATGATCTTTGGTTTGTTCTTCTGTGGTTACAAGGTAACCATCATCATAAAATGACAGTCGATACGAACAGCTGTTAGAGGGGCGGCCATTTTTTCGCTATATAAAACGCTTAAACAAAGGGTTTCGTGTATATAACTACTGCAAAGCAATTCCCATTGTATAGTTACAGCCTGTTTATACGTCCATAGCTTATTCACGGTTTATTAGTAACGTTTTCTGTCTCAACTCTGCATAAGTCTCGTATAAAAACTATACACGGTTTATTAGTAAGACTGTAAATGAATAAAATGAAAAACAATGAAATAGAAACAAATCACAACTTGAAAAAGAGAAATTTCTTAAAAGTGTTGTGGAAGAATACAGAGGGCGTGATATCAGACTGATGCAGATTTTTTAAAAGTGAATTTTAATTTTTACCCTCCCCCCCCCAAAAAAATACTAAGTTAACAGCTAAAGTACTAGACCTACACTACTGTAATAGCATTTTAACAAGACCAACCGGTACGTAATGTAGACAATCCTAAGACTGTTAAACTGGGAAGGAAAATGTTTACGCAGTTTAACCCCTTCGAATCCAGTTCGAATGAACCCAGAAGCCAATTCGGATATCAAAATGTTTATATAGTGGGAGCCATTTCAGAAATTGGGAGCCAATTCGGGTGTAGCCAGCTGATACAGCAAATGTTTCTTGGCAACGAATTACATGAATATGTCAGGTTCTAATTCAATCTAAACGTTTCCAATAGACGTTTCTTTTATATTTCTTTATCTATATTCGGTCTTGTTAAATTCCTTATTCTTTATTTTTAAAATATGAAAAGTTAGAAGGGTGTACACATCACGAGAATCATAATACATATAACATATTTTTTATCTCTTGAACTGTCAACATTGGAGTCTTATGAAGTTGCTGTATTATTTATCTCTAACGTTTTTCTGTCCAACAAAATTCTCATGACACAGACTAATAAAGAAACTCACTCGCAGGACCTGTACATAGCATTCCTCGTGTTTTCCCCCAATCTCGCCAGCAGCATGAACCGCCATACGTCAGGAAAGTTGCTTGATGGCTTCATTTGCCGTCCCTAAGAAACATGACATCATTTTCATCTTCATGAGATCAACAGTGTCCCCTCTAGCAAGTCTTCTGCTTTCTTTATACGGTTCACTTGCTTAACAGGGGTCAAGGACATGAGTAACTTGACCTCTGGAGATGGATACGTCGACTAGAGAAGCCTTCCAGCTTATGGTGGCCATCAACCACCCTTGAATTAAACTCGGCATTGACATTAACTGATAGGAATTTTTACTAAAGTATAGTTTATGGCTCAGCGGTTTCCACTCCATAGCTCATTTAGTTATGTTAATATACTCACGAATTTTATGTAGTTGGTATATAAGAAAGTCCTATACTATTGTAAGCTCAAGGAAAACAACAACTGAGATTTCAAAAACTTGCATGTTTCGGAGAAATAAGTTCTGAAGCGCAGCAGTGAAAAGAACTATACCATTATATGGTAAGTTGTTTCCTTCGTGTTTTTGCAATTAATTATACAAATTAAGTGCACTTACTAAAATAATTAATAATTACATGGTCGTAGGTATTTCTGTTTAGATTTTGGAATTTTATAACGTGAATAAATACGAAAGTTGACGTGTGAAACAATAAAAATTAATGCTGATAACAATTATGTATTTGTATTGGTAATGGTAGTGGTAGTGGCAGTGGTAATTGTGGTAGTGGTAGAGAAAGAGCAAATTTAATAGTAGTAGTTGCAGCAGCCATAGCAGCAATAGTAGTAATAGCAGTAGTAGTACTATCGGTAGTAATAGTAATAGTAGTAGCAGTAGCAGCGGTAGTAGTAGTAGTAGTAGTAGCAGTAGCAGTAGCAGTAGCAGTAGTGGTGGTGGTGATGGTAGTAGTAGTAGTAGTAGTGGTGGTGATAAATTAGTGGTGGTGGTGATGGTAGTAGTAGTAGTAGTAGTGGTGGTGATAAATTAGTGGTGGTGGTGATGGTAGTAGTAGTAGTAGTAGTGGTGGTGATAAATTAGTGGTGATGGTGGTAGTAGTAGTAGTAGTAGTAGTAGTGGTGGTGATAAATTAGTGGTGGTGGTGATGGTAGTAGTAGTAGTAGTAGTAGTAGTAGTGGTGGTGATAAATTAGTGGTGGTGGTGATGGTAGTAGTAGTAGTAGTAGTAGTGGTGGTGATAAATTAGTGGTGGTGGTGATGGTGGTAGTAGTAGTAGTGGTGGTGATAAATTAGTGGTGGTGGTGATGGTGGTAGTAGTAGTAGTAGTGATGGTGATAAATTAGTGGTGGTGGTGATGGTGGTAGTAGTAGTAGTAGTGGTGGTGATAAATTAGTGGTGGTGGTGATGGTGGTAGTAGTAGTAGTGGTGGTGATAAATTAGTGGTGGTGGTGATGGTGGTAGTAGTAGTAGTAGTGGTGGTGATAAATTAGTGGTGGTGGTGATGGTGGTAGTAGTAGTAGTGGTGGTGATAAATTAGTGGTGGTGGTGATGATGATAGTAGTAGTAGTAGTGGTAGCAGTAGTAGTAGTGGTAGTAGTGGTGATGGTAGTAGTAGTAGTGATAAATTAGTGGTGGTGGTGATGATGGTAGTGGTAGTAGTAGTAGTAGTAGTAGTAGTAGTAGTAGTAGTAGTAGTAGTAGTAGTAGTAGTAGTAGTAGTAGTAGTAGCGGTAGCGGTAGTAGTAGTAGTAGTAGCGGTAGCGGTAGTAGCAGTAGCAGTAGCAGTAGCAGTAGCAGTAGCAGTAGTAGTAGTAGTAGTAGTAGTGGTAGTGGTAGTGGTAGTGGTAGTGGTAGTAGTAGTAGTAGTAGTAGTAGTAGTGGTAGCAGTAGTAGTAGTAGTGGTAGCAGTAGTAGTAGTAGTAGTAGTGGTAGTGGTAGTGGTAGTGGTAGTGGTAGTGGTAGTGGTAGTAGTAGTAGTAGTAGTAGTAGTGGTAGCAGTAGTAGTAGTAGTGGTAGCAGTAGTAGTAGTAGTGGTAGCAGTAGTAGTAGTGGTAGCAGTAGTAGTAGTGGTAGCAGTAGTAGTAGTGGTAGCAGTAGTAGTAGTGATAGATTAGTGGTAGTAGTGGTGATAGTGGTGATGATGATAGTAGTAGTAGTAGTGGTAGCAGTAGTAGTAGTGGTGATGGTAGTGGTGGTAGTAGTAGTAGTAGTGATAAATTAGTGGTGGTGGTGATGATAGTAGTGGTAGTGGTAGTGGTAGCAGTAGTAGTAGTGATAGGTTAGTGGTAGTAGTGGTGATGGTAGTGGTGGTAGTAGTAGTAGTGATAAATTAGTGGTGGTGGTGATGATGATAGTAGTAGTGGTAGTGGTAGTGGTAGCAGTAGTAGTAGTAGTGGTAGCAGTAGTAGTAGTAGTGGTAGCAGTAGTAGTAGTAGTAGTGGTAGCAGTAGTAGTAGTAGTAGTGGTAGCAGTAGTAGTAGTAGTGGTAGCAGTAGTAGTAGTAGTAGTGGTAGCAGTAGTAGTAGTGGTAGTAGTGGTAGCAGTAGTAGTAGTGGTAGATTAGTGGTAGTAGTGGTGATGGTAGTGGTAGTGGTAGTAGTAGTAGTAGTAGTGATAAATTAGTGGTGGTGGTGATGGTGGTGTAGCGGTTCGTGAACGCGGCTTAACTAAACAACACAATCGGTACCCAACTCATTCTATAATGGGTGCACACTTGGGCTGAATTAGAGTTGCTTCTTGTCTCTCCTGAGAATTATAAAATCAGTACAACTATTCTGATTCGCTCACACACGTAACAAATGAGTTTAAAAAAGGGCGGTAAATTCTAACAATGAGGCCGATGTGCTCTGTTTTCTCCTATATCTGCTCCCTACTGGTTATAGCTTCTGGAAATGAATATACTGAATACGCAGCGAAAAATAGACGCAATTCCAAGTTTATTCTGCGTAACACAAAAAAAGATCATGTAAAATTTGTTTGCATTGTATTGAACCAGAGCTTAATTTTGTGATTTTAAGTTGAAATTGACGATGGATGTTTCGGCATAGAACTGCGTCTTTATTCTTACTATGCTGTGTTCCATAATGTCTGACAGGAAATGTAAACATTGTCGGCAGAGGTAGGGAGGTGGGTAATTGATTATCAACCAATAGCAGAGGTCACATCCCACTCTTATCTTGAAGTTGGGCGGCCTGAAGCGTTCTGCCCCCGCCCAACTTCAAGACAAGCTTGGGTTGTAACTATCCTATTGCTTGTTAAGTAATTATTCGCCTCTCTTTCTCTACCGGCAATGTTCACATCTCCTGTCAGACAATATGAAACGCAGTATAGGTATTGGGGAGTGTAACTTGGGAACTGACTGTCACATAAAAACGCAACTTCCTTTCCCTTGTTCTCCTAGTTTTATCCCAGTTCTCCATGTCTTATCCCAGTTCTCCATATCTTACCATTGTTCTTCTTGTCTTACTCCTGTTCTTTTTGTCTTACCCTTGTTCTCCGTATATACTCCTTTTCGTATTATTCCCCTTGTTCTTCCATTCTCTTTAGTCTGTTTATAATTTCCCTTGTTCTGCTTGTCAAATGCTTCTTTCTATTCCTCTTCACAGAACGTCTTTATACTCATCTTCCTTCACCATAACATCATCTCGCCTCTGGAATTCTTTACCTAGTGACCTCAGAGATTGCAGTTTTAAAAGGAAATTTAGACTGTATTCTAATGTAAACTACTACGATTGAAAAAAAAAAAAATGAGACAGACCTATGTGAAATGATTTTACATTGCAAAAAATAGCTGTCATTCAATTAAATCCACATGGACATAATATATTTTGGATTGATGAAGCATATACAACCGAATCGTTTTCTTCAAATTTCGCTGCAAGCTTCAGGAAAGAACTCAAGGTGCATGAGCGTACTCTTAAACCATAATATATACGAAACCCGACCAGAATAAATAGATAGGTAGACAGACAGACAGACAGACAGACAGACAGACAGACAGACAGACAGACAGACAGACAGACAGACAGACAGACAGACAGACAGACAGACAGACAGACAGACAGATAGATGGGATAAGTATATAACTAAACTATAAATAAATAATTTAATAATTTAATAAATAAATAATTTAATAATTTGATAATTTAATAATTTAACAATTTAATAAATAAATAATTTAATAAGTAGGTAAGCAAGCAAGCAAATAAATAAATAGATAGGTGAATAGAAGACAGACAAACAGACAATTAATCAAGTTCATTAATTAACATATTCTTTGTAAAAATATAATATTGAGGTTTCTTCGATGAGGCAATTTCTCCCACCGTAAGGTAAACACACAATTGCAGAATCTGTCCCTTATTAATGGAAGACCTAACATTCTAAATGTCTAAGTGCCAAATTTTCAAATTTCATTTTATTCAATCGGAGGGAGCAACATCCATATGAGAATATCATACTGAATTGTCTTTGTCGTAGCTCAACTATAAGTGAGTTATTCGTGCGCCAAAAGACGGTGTTGTAGGTATCTCAACATGCATTTCGCAGTGTGTTTTTCAGCAATATTTTAGAAAGTTATTTTTGGCACTTAGCACATTTAGAATGTTAAGTCCTCAATTATTATATCTGAGCCATCCAACTTTGAACCTCAGTCGTCCAACATTAACTTCATGATTTAAGATTCTCTGGATTGCAGCTTCAGGCCATTTAGCATAGGACTTTAATTTCTTTTTTCCTTTTAATGTTTCTTATCTTTATTTCGAAGGGACTTAATTTCCTTAAAACTGACAAAATTATTATATGAACGATGGAACGATTTTTAGTTTTTACAGCAAATATTGCAATCTCTGAATATCGGAATAATGAATATTTGATTATATTTCATAGTAATTGAATCCAAGAATATTTAATGTCCTCGAATTCATCAATCTTTGGATAGAAGTTAAAAACAAGAAAGCACTTTCTTTAGGTAGCGTAATACTTGACTTACAGGCAACTATTGCACTTGTCTACAAGTAGACCACTGTTGCACAGAAAAACAAACTACAGCTTTAATTTTATACATTTCTGTTAAATTTTAGCGTTCTTATCAATTTTTAAATTAGACTGTTTATGTTCATCTGTACCTCTGATTGAGGTTCTGGCTGATATGCACATCTGCTATCAGGCAGTACATCTCACATGAGTGACGATAGTGTTAGAGGTAGAAAATTGTAGGCCTATATGTCTACTTCTTAAGTCAAGAGGAAAGAAACTGGCCACCCTACCTCATCTCCTGGGTTAGTTACCTCATGAATGATGCTTTATTGGTGTCAATTATGAGATTCAAACCTTCAAACCTGTCTTCGGACATTTGACTAAACAACAACAAATTCGTCTGCATAATATCAAAAAATGGTTTTGCGGAATAGCTTAGAATATCTTGATCCGTTGTTATCATCATTATGATCAACACCATTATCATCATAATCATCGTTATCATCGTAGTCGTCGTAGTCGTAATCTTCCAAAGAGTAGACCAAGTTGTCTGTTACGGCCTGATATTAGACCGTCTCTCGTTCGGGCGACCAGTATAATTATCTTTTTCTATGATCATTTTTACAGGAGTTATTCTTGAGTATTCTGATGTTCTATATCCCAAAAAATTAAGTGATGTCACAAAATTACAACGTAGAATATAAATTAAAAATTGAATTGAGGCATTGACATGGGAAAGGTCGTAACTACCAAAAATTCGAATTTTTAGGTTTTTCACTGAGAAGGTAGTAAATGGCCATGCCAATGGCACAGAGAAGGCAGTATGTCCGTATGTAATGAAACGAAGCTGGAAACGTAGTCACTAGATGTTGTAAGTTGTATGTGCACAGCTGTTGGCGCGGAGAAGGTAGTAACTCCTTTTACAACATCAGAGTGTGTCTAGACAAATATGGGCTGATAACTGCGCAGGGCAGAATAAGAATCGGATGATTCTAATGGTCCTGATTTACATTATTGCCAAGAAACATTCTGATTCAGTGGACTTGAAATTCTTGGTTTCAGCACATTCCTACATGCCATGTGATAGGGAATTTGGCATCATAGAGAAAAGAAAAAAGAAAGATGCAAGATCATGGTTCCAGAAGAGGTAAGGCCTAATAATGTAATAATGATGAAGGATGAGGATTTCTTAGACTTTTCTGCAGAATGTGACAAGTTTTTGAATACAACTCCTATCAAAATCAGCACCCTCAACTGGATTAGACTCTCAAGAGCTGATTTTCCCCTAATAAAAACAAGACAGTCATTTAATGACCTTGAAATGTGGACAGAGCACAGGATTTTTTAAGATAGGACATTCATTAACGTCAATCACTAACTTGCAGTGCTTGCAATGCCTTGAAAGAAGATCAGTCGTCCCTGATGCCAAAAAGAGAGACTTGTTATCGATGTTAGACTTCCTCGATGAAAAGTATCATGCATTTTACCGAAAAATGTGTGCATAATGTATAAATAACGTTAATTCTCAGTTTGGCTAAGGAGTGATTTCAATGTTGTATTTTCATAAAATAGGATTTCACAGATAAATCTGTGCCAGACTTTTCAAATTTCATATGTAACACAAACATGAGTGTATGCCTTTCATTTAAAGCAGTTTCTGTAATAATGTAAGTGAGAAAGTATTCATAAATTTGTTTTTTGCTTCCCCTGAAAAATTTTGTTTTTGGCAGTTACTACCTTTCCCATGTCAGCGCCTCAATTGTAAATCATGTCTAATATGAGTTGCTGCATCTAGTTGAAGTAGAGTAAGTAGAAAACTTTAACCATTCGCCTTTCTTGCTCTCTTTTTCCTAAATATGAGTTATGCCGATTTTGTTTTCAGTCTCTCAGTTTTTATTTTTGTTATTGATATTATTAGAAAGAATGTATCATAAGTGCCGTAATTGAAAATGCTGCAGTCTGTGTGGTTAGAATCATCTGTGTATTTAATTTCTCTTTTTTATTTATTTTTTCTTAAAAAAAAAGTACAGTATCGAAGAGAAATCATCCGATTCAATAGAAATCCTAATAAAAGTTGGGTGTACTTAAGCTATTTGAGAAATATTAATGCAGAAAATCGTTGGTAGACCTATACATTATAACTTCCTTTAGTTGACTTTGATCTTGCAGAATGCAGCTATATACTTTCCTTTATATCTTTATGTAATGAATGAACTACAAAGAGCGTGCTTTAGCAGAAAGAGCCCGATTTAGCGTTTGAGTAAGAACATGTTATTTAAAGAAAATGGATTTGATATTAACAACCTAAAGTACAGTTCAGCTATAGCAGAACTTCTCTTCAGAGAAATAGCGGGCATTGTATAACAGATGAGATGGGAAGCGAATGCTGGGTATTTCAGACACAAGTCAAAAGATCGCATTCCTCATTGGATTGCTTTGCAGCCGCTGGATCAATATGGCATTAATCACTGAATACCACTGATCACGAAGCAGTGAGCGTGTTCTATTTTTAAGTCTGTAATTTATTGCAGCAACATATTTTACAACATACATTTCTGTGAATATTGCGGAATCGCCTTTGCCACATTTAATAGTGGTATCATTAAAAGCAAAATAAGATTATCTGGAAGATCACTCTACCTTCCTGAGTCCTAAGACATTTTGTTGTTTTATTTTTAAAGTTCAATGTAGTTCTACAGAATAAAAGTAGAAGCAACATAGTGATGAATTATTTTAACATACTGGCGATTCCACTTCTAACATACGTATTCAAATTCTGATTTTGATAAATTTACCTTGAAGCAGAATTGCTGGGTAACTTTCTGCGTTTGGCCTCGGAATAAATTCGTTTTCATAATTATACTTCCCCTTTTTCATCATTATCTCAGTTTCTTTCCTACATTTCGGGCTTGTGTTTAATGTAGAGTCGGCTGCGGACCGCCACCGAACTTGGACCCCGTGGTAAATGGGTCATTAGTTGCTGGTGGTAGTGCTATGAACCTTGGGCTCTCCTCTGGGGCTTATGGTACCGCTCTTGTGACCGCGGTGTTATCTACTCGGAAAGGTAAAAGCAGTCTGTAGGCCAATGATATCAAATCGCCTGCTCTGTATGCTCTCAAGAACCCGCACAACAATTCCTTAAGAGGATGATTGTACTTTATCTTCCTGAAAATTGAAATAGAGGCCTTTTGACATACCTGCTGTAGACGAGTTCCGAGGTAGACCACAGGGGACTCTATAGCTCGGAAGTCCTTAGGACATGCACATCTTTCCGTTTGGGGTAGAACAATAGGCCTATCTAAGCGGCCTAAGTGTGAGGACAGTTCCCAGTCTGTGTCCCTCTCCTCAAGGTGGACTAATAGAATAGATAGCTGGGAGACGAATATCAGAAAATAAGGTTTAAGAAATCATATCCGCTACACCGTAGTAGATAGAACAAGTAGCTAAATGAAAAATATAGACCGGTATGTTATTGGTAACATGATTAAGAACTGTATTATTATGGAACACGTGAACCGTAAAATAAGAAAGTGGGCATAAGCTTCGTGACGCAGTTTAACTACAGGGACATCATTTTATTTTTACTTCAATTTTTATTGTACCTGAGTTTTTGAATGTACTTCACTCCCAACCCTTCTATTAGTAAACTTCCAACCGTTCACGACACAGAGCCGAGGGCGCGTAAGCAGTACTGAGTTAGTGAGTATAGTACGTTCCATAAATATGTTCGCGTTTTCCAGTGACGAAAGAGCTTTCAATATTGAATCATATTTTCGCACAGGTACTGTCGTCCGTTTGCCTACGTCGCATCCCAGTTTCCCCCACCTGCTTCTGTTCGCCCCTCTGTAAAGTCTAGTAGCTGGGCTGTCTTAGCTCTTTTCTGAAAACATTAATTTCTGTTAGGAATTGGAAGTTTACATAATATTATACAAGTGTTTAAATAACTTAAATAAGAGAGCCTCGTTAAGTAATTAACTGTCACGTGTCCCCCCCCCTTTCTATGACCCTGCGACAAAACCACTTGAACGGACAGAAGATAGCATTTCTGAGTAATTTTATCTTTTCGGATCGGGCTGAAGTGAAGATTGAATTTACAGTACATAAGGTACTCTTATATAGAGTAGGTACAGAATTATTTCACATGAGTTACTAGTACGAAGGACGAAACTGGTAATTGGAATTAGGTAATAGTCTATAGTGTGATAATATGCACAAAAGAACTGAAGCCTGTATCGAAATGAACGGCCACCATTTTCAAAAATGTGTTTAAATATCCATATTATGGTTATTTTTCATTCTCTATATTGTACGCTAATGTGCTGTAACAGTACAATATACATTGCATAATGAATACGTCCGAATGGATAGCTCAATTCGTGAGTAAAAACACTAAGTGTTAATACAGTACTGTATTTTGATTAAACAAAAACCTATTGAAAATTATCAAACTCAAAATTGCGATATTTCCTAATTTACATAAATGGATGAACTACTTTTCTTCCCTCCTATACCTAGTAAAGTGATTTGTATTTCACGCCAGTATCATCGAATTCCAGTCGTGGAAGGGGTAGCAAACGGTGTTTCCTGTTTCAATCGTTAATAGAAAGGTATAGCCAGATTAATATTAAAAATGTTAGTAAAAATAAAATGATATCCCTGTACAACCTACTGTATGTAGGCCTAATGTTAAATGGAAGCCCAACATCATGTCGTGGGAGTGACGCCATAGTTTCTTTTCTATTTTATAAGGGAAAGCTGCCGATGAAGGGTAAGTCACGAAACATAGAATGTCTACAATTAAAATCTCACGATTTAAATTTATAATTACATTTAAGTATCATTTGCCTTGTGTACAATTATAAGATATCAATAAATTAATTAACATTTGACGCCATATACGACAGACACTGAATTGCGTAGAATTTTTAAATTTCGTCCTCTAGTTTCCTGCATTGTAAAAAATACATACCCTTTTGAAGGACCTCTCAAATTAATTTAGACGAGATTCGCTCTCTTTGTCGGTAAACACGGATTCTTTTGTACGTCCAGCTTCCCCCGCACATGAAAAGCTTCCATTTTCCAATAGCATACATGGCTTGGTTTTAATTACTAAATAAATCACTTGAATTACAATTGCGTGATGCTTAACAAATTTCATTCAGATTGTAAGTGTAAAAAAGTACGCATGTGTATTTACCAGCGGAATCTTTTATTACTGTTCCGACATGAGTTCCCCTCAGCTTGTTTGAATACGCACGATATTCGTCATTCAATCTTCGTCAGCGCAGCTTTGTTGATAGTTAACTGGAAGAAGTGGCTGTGTTCTGAGCGTTCTTCACTTTATGGGAGCCGTGTCGTATTACAAACACTGAGCTGTTACCGTCTACATTTAATTCATGCATATTTCTCTCGAATATATCTTTTTAATATACGTTTCTCAGCGTTTAAAAGTTCCATTTTGGTGGCCTATATAATGCTTAAATAAAATGGACGTGGGTAAATATCTATGTATTGCTCTCTTCGAAACGTTTTCAATATAATTTTCTTATATTTTTAAATTGGTCATTTTACGACGCTTTTTTTAACTGCTATGATTATCTAATGTCTGAGTGAGATGAAGGTGATAATGCCGGCGAAATGAGTCCAGGGTCGAGAGCTAAAGTTAATGGGTTGAGGGAAAACCCTGGAAAAACCTCAACCAGGTAACTTGTTCCAACCAAGATTTGAACTCGGGGCCGCTCGTTTCAAGGTTAGGCAGACTAATCGTTACTCCAGAGCGGTGGACATTTCCTTATAGCGAAAGTTCATCATTTCGCAAGTTGAAAATAAAAGAAGGATAAAATATAATCATCGTGTACTTTACCATCTTAAAACAATATGGATCGTGCAATAACTAAAGAAGGAATTGAATGAAACATAGTTTATTATGTCAAATAAATCAGTGTTTTATTGTTTCAGTCAGTCACTTATCATTTATCAATAGCAGAAAAAGATTCTGTTACATCAAAAGTACAATAGTTAAAAATCACGAATATTTTCGGCTTTCATAGAAGTCATCTTCAGGTGATATTTTGACAAACTATATTTGAAGACTAGGTGAACATTTAAATACAATAAAACACTTATAACTAGACTCCGTGGAATTGCCACGAGATTTGCAAGGTTTACTGTGCACGCAGTATAGACTGTATGAGAAGGGGGCGTGTCTCTGATGTAAATACTGAGTGCGGTTACAATAAAACCTGTATCCTGCATTCAAGAAATATAATGAATGATCTTTGAAGTAGGAAATGGTCTAAACATGTAAATATACAATTATTTTATAGTGAGATATATTAACTCTTAAAATTTAATGTAAGATACTCACATCATCCTTGAATATGTGCATTGCAGTGAAGAGTTACGTACATTTTGACCGACTGCAAAGTAACCTCCTCCGATGGTCACTTAAACTGTTTGTATATTGGGAACTTATAGTTCAACATCACACGATGTAATACGTGCATTTCTTAAGAACGGGAAGTCACTACTTTTTAGTACACTAACTTCAGACGTCTTGTCGTGATCTGATAGTAGATAATTTATAATACGAAGTTGTGAATAGGCACAATTTTTAGCAATAATGTTTCTCAACTTACATTTCACTTTTTCTGAAATTAGTGAATTGTTATTTTGGATAACGATTTGTGATACTTTATCCACTATATTAAGGGCTTCTGAGAGTTGTAGTTTAGACGATTCTAACAGGATGATGCTTTTGGACACGATTTTAAAATTGCAATCAATGACAGAATATCTTTCAATAGCTGTTCAGAAAGCAATGATTTTACAGCTGCAACAGCGGAACTGTCTGTGCTATCCAATGCATGAATTACCTCCATTATTTTTCCGTAATGTTCTGCATAATAATTAACAGAATTCAACCACGTTCCCCAACGGGTCAAGACTGGCTGCGGGGGTAAGGTTATTCCAGGAGTAATTGTTTGGAACAGCAACACTCTCATTGTAGTATGTTTGATTAAATTCTTGTCTGCACTGAACAAATGTTAAACTTTGACTATTCAAACCACAGTAATGCAAAAACAAGTGCTTACAAAGGTATACATTAGCTGTAGCTGCTCTATCTATTTGGACCGGTGACAACTCTTAACATGAACTGCTTATACTACGAGACCGGGCGGTAGCTCGCCTTCTCTATACTACCGTACATCGGCAATCTGATTGCATGCTGCGTGTGGCAATTCAACGAAGTCTACTTATAACTAATCTGGCCATGTGTACTTTACATGAATTGGTGAAATAACATACATGGTTTTAAAATAACATACAGAGTAGAGAATATTCCATTAATCATAATTGTGATATAATATATTAAGGCACATGCAGTGTGCTTAAATTATAGGATTAAAATCATAAAACATAAATAAAACATTAGAGTTTATTACTAAGAATCAAATAACAGAACTTAAAGCGGATCCAACGAAACAATATAAAAAACAAATAAAACAAGCCAGGTCTTATCCCACCTTCAAAATCTCATAAATATATTAATAAAAATCCCAGCATTCCAACTTTAAAGCCTCTACCCAAAACTCACAAACCAACCCTTTCCATGAGACCAGTTGTTAACAGTATGCAAGCTCCAAATTATAAAATCAACTAATTCCTTCTACATTTTTTAAAAAAGACTTTTCCTATAGATAATAAATATATTCTCCTAAACACACAACAATTAATTCAACGATTACAAAAACTAAAACTTAATAAACATGACAAGATACTATCTCTGAATATCAAAAGTCTTTACATAAATATCCCCATAGATGAAACCATTCAGATTATTGTCACAAAACTATCAGACCTCAAAATTAATCCAGATTTAATTAAGCAATTAGAAAATTTATTACACATCTCTTTACACCAAAATTGTTTCATTTTCAATGACAAGATATATAAACAAACAAAAGGTTTAGCCATGGGTGGAGATGACTTCTATGAAAGTCGAAAATATTCGTGATTTTTAACTATTGTACTTTTGATGTAACAGAATCTTTTTCTGCTATTGATAAATGATAAGTGACTGACTGAAACAATAAAACACTGATTTATTCGATATAAATTCACTACACTTACTGTATCTGATATCCAATATGACCTTTAAATTCATAGTTTATTATGGTTAAACCAAATGAACATGTGCTATACTTTGTGGATGTACATTGGAATCTTGGCCGTCGTTATTGTTGGATATAGAACGGAAAAGGTGGAAATCTGAGGGCGTAAGATCGAGAGAATATGCAGAATATAGAATTAACCAAGCTCCTGGATAACTACTTCGTCGTGTTAACGGGGTGTATGCGTGCATTATCGTGTTGCAGTCTTCCCGGTCGCTTTTCTTCAGTTGCGGCTCAAGTCGTTGGTAATAAATGCCAGCAGTTACGGTTACATTCCTGGGAAGTAATTTCTAATATACGACGCTTTCTTTATCCCATCAGACGCATAAGATCATCTTCTGTGGACTCAACTTTTTACGGGTTATTGTGTGTTGAAACGAATCAACCGCATTTTTTTGCAGTTCTTTCTCCGATGACATTTCTCTGTACACGGTACAAATATTTCGAGCCGCATCCGCTACGTTTGCTTTTCTATTAAACTCAAACAGTAGAATATGACACTCTATCCTCTTTAGCCCACAAATAGCACAAACTTTCTTCAAATCCGCAAAATTCAAGGCATATTTACAAGCACAACACTACAAATAACAAATGATTAATGAGAAAACGATGAACACTCTAACAACACAGAAGAAAAACGCTGCGAACTTATGCATAAACCTATATTATTATTATTATTATTATTATTATTATTATTATTATTATTATTATTATTATTATTATTATTATTATTATTATTA
Source organism: Periplaneta americana (assembly GCF_040183065.1). Taxonomy (NCBI): domain Eukaryota; kingdom Metazoa; phylum Arthropoda; class Insecta; order Blattodea; family Blattidae; genus Periplaneta; species Periplaneta americana. The sequence continues at coordinate 25,382,832 of NC_091125.1, forward strand.
CATAGTGCAGAACGAATGTAAATGCTTAAACCATAATTGTACCTGTAGAGATATACTATGAGGTGTTCATATAAGCCTACGTATAGACCTATTGCATCCATCTAAAGACTGAGGCTTATTGTGTGTAACATTTTATGGGAAGGGATGACGTGAGTGAACTGAATTATGGATTTTGGGTCGGAGATATTATAGAGATAGGCTTAGGCAGTTCTCTAAGTGCTATTCACTCAGTATGTGTTTCATAATAGAGGATGTGATCTCCAAATAATTAAGCAGCCATCATCGCAGTGAAGATGGTATTGACCGGGAGATATTGACTATACATTCGGTTCAGAAAATAGAATAAGAACTCACTACAGTGAATAATGAACAAGTTCTGTAAAATATTCCTTGAAAATATATAACCAGTGAACTAAAGTACAACTGAATAGTATGAACCCAGAACTCGCCAGTCGATTTGCCCTTTTGTATGATTTATACATACAGGGTGATTCACAAGGATTTACCGTCCTTTGCGGAGCTTATTTCTGAAGACATTTTGAGCATAAAATGTCATATAAACATAGTTCCTATTCTAAATACTTTCAGAGTTACACTAATTTAAAGTTGTTTGTAAAATACGTTTTTTTTCTTTAGTTTGAAGGTAAAAGAATAATACAAATAGAGAATGAACAATTCAGAAGTATCATTTCTTTAATTGGCAAGTATTATGAAGCTAAAAATGTGCTGTGAACTCCTTAGTTGCTTCGTACAGATATTTTTTTCTATTTTCAACTAGAAAATTACATTATTCTTACGCACTTATCACAACAATTATTACAAATCACACCACTTTCACCAACTTAATTATTTGTAGTTCAATTTTGCATCGTAATTTACAGTCTTGGAGAGTTTACAACACATTTTAAAAAATGTCGCCGTCCGCTTGAATACACTTGGCCGCACGCTTGTGAACGACACTCGTCGCTCTACAGTAACTGCATACGGCTATCTTTGATTTCCGTAGCGCTCGCGCTGGCTGCTGACTGCACGCTGACCAAGATCACGCGTTCACAGCAATGCGTTCCAATAACGAAACGTAACTCTGTAAATATTGAGAATAGGACCCATGTTTAGCTATATGACATTTTTTGCTCAGAATGTCTTCGGAAATAAGTTCCGTGAAGGACGTTAAATCCTCGTGAATCACCCTTTATACAGGCACATCATTTTATTTTTACTTCAATTTTTATTGTACTTCAGTTTTTGTATGTACTTCACTCCCACCCCTTCTACTAATGAAGTTCAACCTTCCTGCACACAGATCTAAGACCGCATATACAGTCATAGTAACCTTACGGTCATAGTAAACAGTACGTTCCAAAAAATATGTTCGCATTTTCCAGTGACGAAAGAGCTTTCAATATTGAATCGTTTTCGCACAGGTACTGTCGTCCATTTGCCTACGTCGTATCCCGGTTTCCCCACCTGCTTTTATTCGCCAGCTAGTGGCTGGGCTGTCGTCTTAGCTCTTTTGTGAGAACATTAATTTCTGTTAGGGATTGGACGTCTACGTAATATTATACAACTGTTTAAAAGAACTTAAATAAAAGGGCCTCGTTAGGTAATTAACTGTCACGTGATTTCCTCCCTTTCTACGATCCTACGACATAACCCTACGACATAACCACTTGGACGGACAGTAGATAGTATGTCTGAGTAATTTTATCTTTTCGGATCGGGCAGAAGTGAAGATTGAATTTACAGTACGTAAGGTACTCTTTTATAGAATAAGTACAGAATTATTTCAACATGAGTTACTAGTTACGAAGGGCGAAACTGGTAATTGGGATTAGGTACAATAGCCTATAGTGCAATAATATGCACATTAGAACTGAAGCCTGTATCGAAATGAACGGCCACCATTTTAAAAATTGTGTTTAAATATCCATATTATGATTATTTTCAATTTAACTTCATTCTCTATAGTGTACGCTAATGTGCTGTAGACAGTATAATATACACTGCATAATGAGTACGTCCGAATGGATAACTCAGTTCGTGAGTAAAAACATTCATTGTTAATACTATACTGTATTTTGATTAAACAAAAACGTAATGAAAATGATCAAACTCAAAAGCGCGATATTTCATAGTTTACGTAAATGGATGAACAACTTTTCTTCCCTCCTATACCTAGCAAAGTGATTTGTTTGTGTATTACGCCAGTATAATCGAACTCCAGTTGTGGAAGGGGGTAGCAAACGGTGTTGATCCAAAGGTATAGCCACGTTAATATTAAAAATGTTAGTAAAAATAAAATGATGTCCCTGTATATGATTATGTTTGTGACCTCTATCATTACAGTATATTTTATGCTTGTTGTCTTCCAAAACAGCGCCAATCCTTGTCTAAAAGTTTGTGTTATTGTGTACGTCACTTGAAAACTCACGTAGTCCGTACACCGGTGGATAAAAAACTAGTCCAGTCCTTTCATAAAAATTGACAACGCGTTTTGAGATTACATTCTTCAATTAGCCTTATTTATACGATATTTTTACTTAGAGGAAAAATAAATGCTTTAGCGGCATAGCCTACTATTGCGCACATAAGAATATACTATTATTCATTTTATAGCCGCATTAAGAACCTCCAAAAACAAAATTTGTGCAATATCGTTTTAATCTAATCACATTCTTGAAAACTCTTTCTGAGAGGGGGAAATATTGGATAACAGGCTTACTCCTGAATTCGGAGAACTGTGGCCGATACAACCTGATATAGCCTGTGGCTTAACCACTGTTATATAATTCCTGTCACGAAGACCACAGTTTTTTTCTGTTGTCTCATTTGATATCCCGCTGTGGTAAAAATTGCCATTATGAGGTTGCAATTATTATTTTCAGCACTGTAAAATATAAGCTCCATTGTTTTTGCCGCTTTCCATATGCCCTGCTTCATCTCCCTTTCTTTATTAAGTTCAAATTTATTTCACTCTGGTTCATTTCTTTCCTCAGCAGAAAATATTACTCCTGTACACATTCCCGAGGACGACAGGAAGCGCTAGAAGACATTATTTAAAGTCTCCGGAATGATAAAGTACCTTGCGTATACCATAATATAAACTTCTCACTTTGAGCACCTCGCGGGTATATGTTCCATAATAGAAGACGACATCACCAAGTAATTAAGCAGCAATCGCAGTCAAGATAGTATTGATCGGGAGGTATCGACTACTAATTACAATACTTAATGTTACATAGAGTCAATTATAATCCGAATTACAGTATGTGTATTTGTGTATAATTTACAGAGATATAAAAATATCCCGAGGTCGTGTGAAATGGACGGTTAATCTATAATGTTGGTTTAATGCAAATGTATATTTTCACATACATTAAATTAATGTGAGGTAATTTGTGACTCATTTATCATCTGGCACGATAAAAAAGAGAAGTGTCCGCTGTATCATTAGTAATGTTATCTAGGAAGCTCTCGAGAATATTCAGTTGAAGTATAATGAAATTTAATACAAAATTAAATTTACATTTCTGACTTGTAATAATAATGACAGTGACAGTTAAAACATGAACAATACTTTGAGTTTTCGTTGTTGCTCTACTTTTTTGACTATGCTGTTAAGGTTCACAGATCTCCAGTCGTTGCTTGGATACACCTACTCAGTTTTCTTAAATTATATCGCCAAGCGAAAATAATTATTCACTTCGAGGAATTACATTCTAATAACTTATTATTTATAATTTGTTATTACAATAAATTGTTGTTCAATATTGACAAGGAGGTCATAAATTAAATGACACTATTATATGAGAATTGAACACATTCAACTAAAATACCAAAGTAAAATAATAGTAGAGTCTACGACTTTTTGTAGGTAGCGCATATGCTTCCCAACCAAGTGGTCCTTAGCTCTATTCTCTGCATGGGCGGAGATTTATATCCATTCCAAGGTACTGGGTTTTTGTCTCTTGTCTTGTACAGGGACATCATTTTATTTTTACTTCAAGTTTTCCTGCACCTGAGTTTTGATTGCTGTAAATATATCCAATGAAAAAAAATTACATTATCATCAATTATTCCAGACTCAGAATTACAATTCGTTTTAAGAGATAAAAATTTAATACAGGGAAGTAATAATTTTATATCCTGTATAATGAAATTAGAAATGTGTCATCCAATGCAGCTATTTTATGAAAACTATTAAAGGCTCAAAATAGAAAAGATTGGAGAAAGCTGGATTTGCAGTGAAAGATCTTGCTTTGGGCAGAACACTATGAATGAATGAATGAATGAATAAATGAATGAATGAATGAATTAATTAATGTAACTTACTGTACTTCATTTTGATGTTGGTGCTGATAGCTACGGTAGAGAGGAGTATTATTACTGTTATTATTATTGGTATTATTTTTATTCATTTTGGCGGGGCCCTTGACTTTGTCTTTACTCGCTCCGAATCTAGAGCGTGGGTCATAGATGTCGCTAGTGCCGAGAAGCTTAGACTATTTAGTCCGTCGGTCATTATCCAGAGTGCATCATAGACGGTGGATGTACGTTACACTCGTATGAATGATGATGATAATGTTGTATTGTTGGGATGACACAGTGGAAACGGAATACTCGAAGAAAACTCCTGTGCTACCCGGACTACAGGCTTGCCTAACACCAGTTATAAATTCAAGGTGTATCAACCAAAATTTGAACCTGGGCTCCGTGGCTTATAAACCCAGTGCGCTATCATTGTGCGATCATTTATAATAATAATAATAATAATAATAATAATAATAATAATAATAATAATAATAATTATTATTATTATTATTATTATTATTATTATTATTACTATTATTATTGTTATCATTTATTAAGATTATTATTAACACTGGGCGCGTGGTTAAAGCGTTATGCTTCAAGACGGGAGGTCGCGTGTTCGATTTTCGAAGGAATCATGGATTTTCTCCTTTCATCTAATCCAGTGACCGTCAGTATTCGCTGAAATGGGTAACGGGTAAGCAGTGTATTGGAATATGCACCGTCGTGTAGAAGGGATAAGGAGAAAGCATAGCCGCCAGCAGCCACGGATGCACTAACGCTAGTGCAACTCTTATCCGCGGGTGAGAGACGCTAGCCCGAGGGTACACTGTGCTGATGACCATTGATCTAATCCTTTCGGCTGCACTGCAGCCCTGGGATTTGTTCGGACTTTAACAGAGATTTATTTCAGAAATTTCCTTGGAGGTAAAGGCGGCAAGCCAATAATTAGGTTAAGCTTGGCATTATTATTATTATTATTATTATTATTATTATTATTATTATTATTATTATTATTATATAATTTTTTATTTTAATTTGTATTGTTTTTTATTATTCTATTAAGATTATTGTTATTCTTTTTTATTATTATTTATTATATTATTAGTAATTGTTAATTTATTATTATTATTATTATTATTATTATTATTATTATTATTATTATTATTATTATATTGGGCTGCTAAGAAAAATCGCCGAAAGATACCTAGAGAAGAATAAAGAAATATATGTAGTATTTGTGAACAGAGAAAAGTCTTATGACAAGGAATAAACTGATGGGGATCCTAAAGAAATTAGATGTGGATTGGAAAGAGAGAAGATATTCAGTAATCTTTACCTGAAACAACGAGTCAAAGTCGGGATAGAAGAAGAAATGTCAGAAAGAAGTGAAATAGGGAGAGAAGTACGTCAAGGATGCTCTTCATCACCTACCCTGTTCAACATCTACTTGGAGGATTTAGTGAAGAACTGTTTTCAGAATATGGGAGGAGTGACAGTAAGAGGAGGAAGAATAAAGTGCATAAGATTTCCATAAGATGATATGACTTTGTTAGCAGAAGAGATGATACTAAGGGATATGCTAAAGGAGCTAAATTACATGTGAACTGTATGGGATGAAGATAAATGCAAACAAGACGAAGACCATTGACATAGGAAAAAAAATAAAGAAGGTAAATTTGCGAATTCTAAATGAGGCAGTAGAGCAAGTGGACAGCTTCAAATACTTGGGGTGTACTATAAGCAGTAACATGAGCTGCTGCCAGGAAGTCAGAAGGAGGATAGCAATGACAAAGGAAGCTTTTAATAGAAAAAGCAGCATCTTCTGCGGACTTTGGAAAAAAAAAATTGGGAAGAGAAATTCGGAGTGTGTCACTGTATGGGACAGAAATGTGGACATTACGACCAAGTGACGAGAAGCGAATAGAAGCATTTAAATGTGGATTTGGAGAAGAATGGAACGTATGAATTGGACAGACAGAATATGAAATGAAGCTGTGCTGGAAAGAGTGGGCGAAGAAAGAATGATGCTGAAACTGATCAGGAAGAGAAAAAGGAACTGGTTGGGTCACTGGGTATGAGAAGAAAATGCCTACTGGAGGATGAACTGGAAGGAATGGTGAACGGGAGAAGAGTTCGGAACAGAAGAAATCAGATAATAGGCGACATTAAGATATATGCATCATATGAGGAGACAAAGAAGAAGGCAGAAAATAGGAAAGATTGGAGAAAGCTGGGTTTGGAGTGAAAGATCTGCCCTTTGGGTAGAACACTAAATGAATGAATATTATTATTATTATTATTATTATTATTATTATTATTATTATTATTAAATATTAGGTTTTTTCAGTTATCATCATAATCATAATCTCCAAGCATCAGAGCCACCGGCGTGGCTCAGTCAGTTAAGGCGCCTGCCTGCCGGTCTGAAGTTGCGCTCGGGCGCGGGTTCGATCCCCGCTTGAGCTGATTACCTGATTGGGTTTTTCCGAGGTTTTCCCCAACCGTAAAGTGAATGCCAGGTAATCTATGGCGAATCCTCGCCAAATACCATCTCGCTATCACCAATCTAATAGTTGATACAGCGTCGTTAAATAACCAAGTAAAAAAAAATATCCAAGCATCAGATCTCTTGGTCCGTTACAGCTAGTCCTTCAGAGATATTTCGGTTTCGAAGGGGGTTCATTTTTAATGTATGAAACAATTTTTAATTGGAAATTATGTTCACAGGGAAGCTGACACATTTTTTTTTTCTAAAAATAAAATTGTAACAAAGATGAAGAAAATTGCGAATTAATTGAACTTGGACTGCGTCGAATGTTTGATGTACGAAGAAATTTCGATAGACCGTAAATGAAAATTGATGTTTCTGTAGCTCTCAGCATGTTTTTCTTTCTACCCTCCTCCATTAGAACTAGTTGATATCCTCCAAATTGCTGTAAACAATATTTTATCGTTCCACACTTTTTTCTTGCTTTCTTTAGCGGGGAAAACGTAATTGAATACTGGCTTGAAGTCATTTAAAGGAAACGAAGTCAATTTGATGGCTTGGTGCAATTCTTACCAATGTCTCCTTATTAATATCTGTCCAAGTGTGAAGACGGTTCGGTTGATTTGAGCCACGGGAGGGTGGAAAATGAAGGAAGTGGGTAGGAAGGAGGAGTGTTGAAATTGATTGTGAGCCGACTCTGATGGAACTGCATGTGACGGACCCCCCGTCCAGCTCCGAACCGAACCCCACGGGATGTCTGCGTGCGTTTGTTTCACGTCATTTGGCAAGCCACGCGATACAATCTGTAACCCAATACTGCGCCCGCTCCGATTCCTAGCAGTCGGCAGTGGGCCAGATAAGCTGCATGGGTACATGTTTGTTTTCTATTCAAGATTGTAATCACCATTTGAAGTGCTTGAATTTACTATGAATGGCCTTTTTTCTGCCTTTCTTATCCCATAGCACCACACCCTAGGCTATAATGCGCCTCACTAACCTTCCAACCCTGCAGTTGGTGATCGAGTCATGATGTTTAAATGTGGAAATTTTCATGGATGAAGAGTTTCACGCAAATATCAACCCAAGCTACCGTTCAGTCATTCTTAATGCCAGCGGATTAAGCCTGCCTCATCGAGTTCGTTATAATAGCTCAAGGCTAAAAAAAAAATTATACAAACTGGAAATTTTTCACCAAATTGACCGGTATGGAATTTCATACAAATTGCTTCAATCACTTTCCCACTAAATTTATATGTTCAGTCATGCAAGCTCTGAATTGGGATCAGGTAACTGCTGCGCGAGATATGTGTAAGTTTTCATTCATGGTAAGACATGTAGTCTGTTAATGGAAATCACATTCGAAAGTAGTGGCGAAGATGGAACTCTTTATAATAATAATAATAATAATAATAATAATAATAATAATAATAATAATAATTTATTTATTTAATCTGGCAGAGCTAAAGCCAATAGGCCTTCTCTTCCGCCCAGCCAGACTCTAATTCTAATTAAATACAATTGCTTACATAGTTATTACATTAATAGCTAGACCATAAAACAACATGAAAGTAAATAATGAAAGTTAGATAAGTAATGTTAGTGTGACAATAATAAACCTTTGTAAGAAATTATAATAATAATAATAATAATAATAATAATAATAATAATAATAATAATAATAATAATAATAATAATAATGAGATAATTTAGATATTTATCTTATATATATATATATATATATATATATATATATATATATATATATATATATATATATCCATTAAACATTGAGAAACCTGGAACAGCTATTATTGTTAACAAGAATTGTTAGAAAATACAGAATGAATAAAAAAATAAGGGGTTAAACTTCAGGAGGTGATTCCTGACATGAAAAGAAACAAAAAAGTTCATATTAACTTACGTTGGGAAATGGATATATTACAAGGTAGATGGCACTGATGACACCATTTTTTGCAAATCAAGCTTTCAGGTAAAACTCCCTGCAAAGTTGATTTGAATAATTTCGAGGGAAAAATTGTTCCGGGACCTTTAGTTAAACGTACCAACGCTCTCTCTACCCGGGAACTCTACCAGACACCGATCCAAATCAACTTTACAGGGAGTTATACCTGAAAGCTTGATTTGCATAATACACGTCACTGTTCGTTAACAGAAAACCACAATTTAAGTCACACAGAGTTAGTGTGCACTCAATGTTGGTTGCTTGAAGGTTGTCAGCCCACTTTGAGGTCTGTGGATATAGAGGGAAAAATTGGATCGGTGTCTGGTAGAGTTCCCAGGTAGAGCGTTGATACGTTTAACCAAAGGTCCCGATTTCGATGCCCGGTCTCGGAACAATTTTTTCCCTCGAAATTATTCAAATCAACGTTACAGGGAATTATACCTGAAAGCTTGATTTGCATAATACATGTCACAGTTCGTTAACAGAAAACCACAATTGTAGTTACACAGAGTTAGTGTGCACTCAATGTCGGTTGCTTGACGGTTGTCAGCCCACGTTGAGGCCTGTGGATATAGAGGGAAAAATTGAATCAGTGTCTGGTAGAGTTCCCGGGTAGATCGTTGGTACGTTGAACCAAAGGTCCCGGGTTCGATGTCCGGCCCCGGAACAATTTTTTCCTCGAAATTATTCACCATTTTTTCATTTCATTTATTTTATTCCATGGATCTTACGTACATTAGCAATGAAGCTTTAAGATATGGAACAAGTCAAAATTTTACAAGATTACAATTACAATTACAAATTTTACAAATTTGTACAATTTTTACAATATTTTACAATTTTTACAATTTTGCAATTTTCTACAACTTTGGCGAGATGTAGTGAGATGAGGTGAGGCCCGAGGTTTCACCAAAAGATTACCTGGCATTTGCCTTATGGTTGAAGAAAACCTCGGAAAAAACCCAACCAGGTAATCATATCAAAGGGAGAGAAATGAAGTGAGGCCGAGGACTCGCCATAGACCATCCGGCATCAGACCCACGGCTGGGGAAAACCACGGAAAAAACCAATCAATGAGACCAAACGGGGGATCCAACCCAAGCCCGAGCGCAGCTCCGGATCAGCGGGCCAGCGAGTCTGCCGACTGAGCTACATCGATGGCTCTACTAAAAATATACAGTACATTCGTTCCAGGAGTAAGCCGAGATGGTTTTCGTTTATGGTCAAGCACGTGGAAACGGTCGAAAGGCCTAACGGATTTACTGCGCTGCAAAGGTTTTGAGAGTCGGATGGTCTGTCTATGAGGGTACGTGGCTCGGTAAATCCGTTCGGCTCTTGACGTGCTTGACCGTAAACGAAAACAACCTCGGCTTACTTCTGGAACGAATAACGGACCATTGTGCTTCCAACTTACTTCAAATCACACAATCTGCAACACAGAAAATGGTTTCATCAGTGCACATCTACCTTGGGAAATATCCATTCCCGGACATAAGTTAATATGAACTTTTTTGTTCCTTTTCATGTCAAGAATCATCTTCTCAAGTTTGTGCCCTTATTTTTATTCACCCTGTATATAATCTGAAATATCCTAAAGAGAAACTGCAAATTGAAATATGAATCAAGGTCAGTTGTGACTCCATTTCTTCTTTCAATTTTTCGATGATTAATGGATGCTAATCATTCATCTATAAAGTTTGTGTAGAAGTTCCTTATTTTGTATTTTCTCGAAAGATGATCTGACCAATAACCAGAAAATGCTGTTGTGGGTACTGTTTATACCTAGTTCTTTCGAAATGGTGACCACAATATCAACATATGGAGGAATTATCTGAATTTGAGTTGTATGCCATTGTGGTGCTGAAAAGTCTATTTCGAGTTATTCACGAACATGTACATTTTCAGCATCTAAATTATAGAAAACATTGCCATTTGGCAGTCAGTCTCTCTTCGTATAGCTATTTCTCGTTTATTAATGTTTGAAAGTTGTTTCTTAATATTTGACATTTACATGTGAATTCGTGCGCATTGCTGGTCATATTACAAGTAAGTGAAAAAATGCTGGTTATTTATTAAAAAATACATGAAATTTATTTATTTTTGTTTTAGTTTTCTATAAAATGAGGTGTAAAGGAAACAGAAAGGATATTTAGAATCTAACAATGATATTACATTAGAAATTCATTATTGATAGGCATATGAATCCCGAAAAGACAAAGTATATGGTTTTGTCTCGTGACGAGAATATTGTACGAAATGGAAATATAAAAATTGGAGATTTATCCTTCGAAGAAGTGGAAAAATTCAAATATCTTGGAGCAACAGTAACAAATATAAATGACACTCGGGAGGAAATTAAACGCAGAATAAATATGGGAAATGCGTGTTATTATTCGGTTGAGAAGCTCTTATCATCCAGTCTGCTGTCCAAAAATCTGAAAGTTAGAATTTATAAAACAGTTATATTACCGGTTCTTCTGTATGGTTGTGAAACTTGGACTCTCATTCTCAGAGAGGAACATAGGTTAAGGGAGTTTGAGAATAAGGTGCTTAGGAAAATATTTGGGGCTAAGCGGGATGAAGTTACAGGAGAATGGAGAAAGTTACACAATGCAGAACTGCACGCATTGTATTCTTCACCTGACATAATTAGGAACATTAAATCCAGACGTTTGAGGTGGGCAGGGCATGTAGCACGTATGGGCGAATCCAGAAATGCATATAGAGTGTTAGTTGGGAGACCGGAGGGAAAAAGACCTTTAGGGAGGCCGAGACGTAGATGGGAGGATAATATTAAAATGGATTTGAGGGAGGTGGGATATGATGATAGAGACTGGATTAATCTTGCTCAGGATAGGGACCGATGGCGGGCTTATGTGAGGGCGACAATGAACCTTCGGGTTCCTTAAAAGCCATTTGTAAGTAAGTAATATGGCTATATTGAGTTATATCTTCTCTAAGCACGTTTGATTGAGGCTCTCACGTCTGATTGAGATTCTGGCTGATATGTGGGTTACATCTATTATCAGGCAGTTCATCTCACTTGACGATATGTCTCATGGGGAAACTAAACCAGGAGATAATGAGGTAGGGTGGCCAGTTCCTTTCCCCCTTCATTACATACATCGCTTACTAGGAACATATTACATTAGTCAGACTTCAGATAGAGATAATGTTTCTCCATACTTCAGAAGAATTCCTGTGTAATAGAGAAGAAGAAATGTTGCTGTCTTGTTCTGTGTACAGATCGAGCGTGTTTCCATTTATGTTTCAAACTAATACGTATAGGTCCGTAGAAACCCTAAAACCTTCGTTAGAGAAATTTTTTTAATGGAGGCATAATTCTGTACGTACAGTACCAGTATGTAATTTTTCTGAAAACCTACGACTTATTTACTTCGCTTTCCTATGTATTACAAATGGCTTTTAAAGGACCCAAGTTCACTTCCGTCCTCACATAAGCCCGCCTTTAGTCCCTATCCTGAGCAAGATTAATCCAATCCCTAGCATCATATCCCACCTCCCTTAAATCCATTTTAATATTATCCTCCCATCTATGTCTCGGCCTATCCAAAGATATTTTTTCTCAGGTCTTCCAACTAACACTATATATGCATTTCTGGGTTCTCCCATACGTATTACATGCCTTGACCATCTCAGACATATGAATTTAATGTTCCTAGTTACGATTATTAGAGAAGAAAAATTCGCTCCGGCGCCGGGGATTGAACCCGGGTCCTTGGGTCTACGTACCAAGTGCTCTAACCACTGAGCTACGCCAAAGTTCAATTCACAGCACCGGATCAAATCCCTCTCCTCTAGTATTTTTCCCTTAGTGGCCTGACTCCAAGTTCGACATATATGTTGACATATATTAAGACAACTGCCGTTATCAAGGCAGTGTATTGGTGGCCGGGATTCGATCCCTGCCGCTGGAGCGAATTTTTCTCCTCTAATAACCCGGGTTCGATCCCCGGCGCCGGAACGAATCTTTCTCCTCTAATAACCCGGGTTCGATCCCCGACGTCGGAGCGAATTTTTCTCTTCTAATAACCCGGGTTCGATCCCGGCGCCAGAGCGAATTTTTCTCGTCTAAACCCAGATTCTATCCCCGGCGCCGGAGCAAATTTTTCTCGTCTGATAATCATTGTTACCATAACAGATATATTCTGTAGGACCAAAAATTAATCTTTACGTAGGTTCCTAATTGTGTTATGTGAACAATACAATGCATGCAGTTCTGCGTTGTGGAAATTTCTCCATTGTCCTGTAACTTCATCCCTCTTAGCCCCAAATCTTTTTATGTAAGTAAGAAAGAATATAATATAAATATACTTACTTACTGGCTTTTAAGGAACCCGGAGGTTCATTGCCGCCTTCACATAAGCCCGCCATTGGTCCCTATCCTGAGCAAGATTAATCCATTATCTATCATATCCCACCTCCCTCAAATCCATTTTAATATTATCTTCCCATCTACGTCTCGGTCTCCCTAAAGGTCTTTTCCCCTCCGGCCTCCCAACTAACACTCTAAATGCATTTCTGGATTCGCCCATACGTGCTACATGCCCGCCCATCTCAACGTCTGGATTTAATGTTCCTAATTATGTCAGGTGAAGAATACAATGTGTGCAGTTTTCTCCTGTAACTTCATCCCTCTTAGCTCCAAATATTTTCTTAAGCACCTTATTCTCAAACACCCTTAACCTATGTTCCTCTCTCAAAGTGAGAGTCCAAGTTTCACAACCATAAAGAACAACGCTCATTCAATCCTGAATAGATGGAAAAACTATTTTGGACAATTACTAAATATACATAGGCCAAATAGAAATGATCGGGACGAAATTGAAATACAAACTGGTGAGCCATTTATATCCGAACCCACACTTTCTGAAGTCGAAATTGCGATAATGTAAATATACATATTTTTAAAGCGATGTTGAATAAATTGAGATTTTGTATTACCGGATGAAATGTCTCTCATACATAATTAACAACATCTATCTATACACAGGTAGACAGACACATAGGGAACAAACTAAGAGTAATCGGAGGTTCTCAAAACATAAATATTCGTGAAAATTTCGAAATCGGCTTTTTGTGGGTTGTACAATATTATTCTCATACGCCGTGCAATGAGAAGGTAAACTGGAAGTGTATTCGTAACCATTAGTAGAACACGATGATTTTTTTAATCAGTGAGAATTCCGTACAGTGGAGTATTCAACTGTAGACCATGGTAACAGGTTGGAATTGCGCCTCTTTTACGGATGTGTAAGTTGGAAACACTGGAAAGTGCGAAAAAGATCAATTTTGGCAACAGCTAGTCCTTAAAGAATGTAAGAATAAATGTAGTCTATAACGCAAATTTTCAACTTCGCTTATACTAGATTCTTCAACGAAAAGAAATCGTATAATAGGCTATATAAAACAATAGGGAATCAAAGGAATGTTTACATATGTATGATCTGGGAAAATGTACTCAGATTTTGTACATTTCAATGTAATTTAAGTGATTAGTTATAAATTAATTTAATTTAATTTATTTGCCTAACGCAGGTACAGAACTTATCATTCCACATGTGATACTGTAGCATTGCAATATGTAAAAACGATATGAGAGTATAAAATGAAAGAAAATTTGACGCGTTCTTACTTAAGTGAGAACGATGACCTGTCGCACCAGCCTTCCTGTACAGCAGAAATTTTACACCAAGACTGTCACACAGAGCTGCGAAATTCTTACGACAAGTATTAAGTGATATGCCATTTAGAAACGCGGCACATAGTCTAGCTACTAGTGATAATGAATGACAAATTGAAAACGTTACCGTTGCTGAACTTTGTCAACACGAAATGCACTTTCTACTTATGCCATTCCAATGGCGAACTGTAGCAAATGTGTCTGGGATATAAATATATCTATGTGCATAATATCTTTTCACTCGTTATGTGATTTAATTATTACGAAATATAATACAGTTCAATAAAATAATTATTTATAATATTATTGTGTTTCTCAAAATTACCCTTTTCTTAAAACGTTTTTCTTTGTTTCGTCTTAAGATAAGGCTACTAGAATTTTTCACAATTTCAAGGGATAGATATCAACATATGAACAGCTACTTTCAACATTTCTGTTAGTTTTGTAACCACTTGTATTGCTTATATACAATTAAAAAAATTGAAATTCTCATTCTATTTACAAACTAAAATTATTCGTTCTACTTACCTACCACTCAAACTATTGGTATTGTTAGAAGATTGACTTTTTAAGATCAACTTCTCTTCTGGATCCCAATTTTACAGCCAATACCTCGCAGGTCATATTGAAGTTGATTAAGATAGCAACAGTTTAGAAAAGTTTGGAAACTGTTCCAAACTCACACTGGATTTTTGAGATATCCACATCATATTTATTAAAAAAAAAATTCTCCACTGAAAGTTTACTTCCAGGAAGACATAGACATAGTTCAATAAACTTCTGGAGTTTGCATAGGGAATTATTTTCTTAGAGAGAGAGAGAGAGGGGGGGGGGGAAGGGGAGAGGGAGAGAGAGATATCACCCCATTAAAACAACAGCCTTTTCTCCATTCCACTTTCGCATTTTTTCTGAAATCACATATTTCTTGAAGCTATAAATTTCATCAAATAAATTATCTTCATACATGTTACGTCCATCTACATTTGATGAAAAATAATGGATAATCTCTTCAAATTTTTCTCTTTGTGGAGAAAAGTTATCGTTATACATTCCATATACTGTATCTTCTGAATGACTAACCCTGGAACTAAGATATATAACAGAATTTTCATAAAATTCAGAAGAACTGAGAGTTCCGTTGTGGAAGAAGAACCATTTCTTCTAAAGATGCCAAAAGTTGCTTAATTAATGATGGAATAATGTTCTGAAGTTTAGTTTTCCTATTAATCTTGATTACAATATGGAAAATCCTCTGTAGTTATGTCTTCACCTTCATTTTTAGATAGATTTTTATTAAAACATCAGATCAACAATTTTGGTAGACCACAAGATCCTGAATTCTGAAAAACAGAATATTCTGAAAAATAAATATTATAATATTATAACAAAAAGAATAAGATAGAAAATCAGAATTTTAAATCAACATAATAAAATATTTAGTAAATATGTATATACCGAGAAAGTAATTTACTTAATAATGTACAAGTATATAAAACAAGAGGTAATTTAACTCTAAAATAATATAACAAATCAAGAATTAAAATAAAAGTGGAGTTTCAAAATGCTTAAGGAGTCTTTAATATGCCTAAGATAATATTATTTTCCACAGTTTAGTGGTGAATTCCAAGAGATTTTAGTGGACACCTTGTAAATTATGAAACACTACTACCTCTACTGCAAAAAACTAAACCCATGACTGTCCAGTTGTTGAGAGATATACTATAACGGTTGCTTAAGTCGAGAATACATGGTTCATACATTCTTCTTCTTTCTTTTTTTTTTTTAATCAACTTCCTTAATCTGATTAATATTTATTTCGAAACGAACTCTGAGATTTAAACACCAGCCTCATTTCTCTTGCGATTGATGGCTATAATGTCCACTCTTCTGATGGCGCCAGTAGAAGAGATGCATTGTATTTCTTCTTGTGCTTCCCATTTCAGATCTCGCAAAGCACATGCCAATAGGCCTAGGACTTGAACGCACTCAATAGTGGTTAGTGTTTTTCATAAGATCTCCTTTTCGGCAATATCCTATAACACGTGACCAAGAGTTTCAATCTCGCCATAGACAGCATGACGGCAGCGGTTTGCGTTAGGACATCTACAGAACTGCTCGAACCGCCGTGATGTTATGAGATATTTTCAGTGCGTTTGTCCAGTCCGAAATGGATAATCCTCTTCTGTTGTTGACCCAAAAGTTGACTTTTGATGATCTTCGAAAATTTCAACACTTTTGCCTCGTAAATTATGCGTTGACCATGTATGAAAAGCACGCTCTCTTAACGTTTTTGTATTTTTTTTGTCCCGTCCATTGAGTGTTATCATTGGGAAAGTCTAATTTTCGCAGTACGCCTTCGTGTTCTGTTGTAAGGTCTCTTACAACCTTCAAGTGAGCATCATTATAAAAAATAGGCAATGTGACATTAGCAAAATACATTCACAGCAAGAGCAAGGATCTTGAAAAATATTAATATTTGGCACTGAATATCCGGGGATATCTAGGTTCAAATTAGGGTACTACGTATTTTGTCGGATACAAGAACGAAAATTCATGGACTGTTCCCGGGAAATGGGGACGTCTGGTCGCCTTATCTTACGAAGAACACCATAACTACCGTTATTTCCCATAACTATGGTCTTGGAACACAACTATGGTCCACGATACAACCATTCAAATTTTGTACTCCATAACGTAGTACGTCGTTTATCTATATTTTTGCTGTACTGTAGTTTGAAGTGAAGTCACTGCAGCTATCTACGAACGGTCTATGTTACTTCTACAATGTTCTTTGAATGGTCGTATCGTGGACCATAGTTGTGTTCCAGGACCATAGTTATGGGAAATGACGGTAAGTCTATTAAATGGTTTATCATACGTTAGGGGGTGAAACCATTCCGGAACTTAACAAATGTAAATACCTAGGAATAACATTTAGCAGCGATCTCGACTGGGGGGAACACGTTACTGACACAGCGGGAAAAGCATGGAGAGCGTTACACTTTGTGATGAGGGTACTAAGAAAAGGCTCTGATAATTCCAAAGAGATTGCATATAAATCTCTAGTTCGTTCAGTAATGGACTATGGTGTTGCATGTTGGGATCCTTACAGATTAGAACATATTAAGACCCTGGAAAATATTAAAAAACGGGCTCTCAAGCGTTGTCATAATAATTCACCATTAAAATGGGACACACTAACGGACAGGAGAACGCGAATTCGATTATGCGCAATGGTCAAAACATACAGAGATGAGCCTGCCTGGAGAGATATAAAAAATAGGTTGCAGCCGCCAAATTACTCTTCAAGGAACGACCACTCATATAAATTGAGGGAAAGAAGACAGAGGACGGACACTGGAAAGTTTTCTTTTCTCAATCGTGCTATCAGGGACTGGAATGCTTTATCTGCAGACTTACTAAAGGCTTTACCAATGACCAAAAATGTATTTAAAAATAAGCTTAAGGACTTTACTAATACACGGTAGTTAATTATACACAATATTTAAAGTGTATAATTGATATTTTGTTATTGAAGTGTTGTATCAGTGAAGAAGTGTGTTGTGTCAGTGAAGTGTGTTGTGTAAGTGATGTGTTTGTCAGTGACGCTTTATAGTTTATAGTGGCAGTGCAAAGTATTTGAACAGTGAAATGTTTTTGAAGTGTTAGTGAAATCAGGATAGAATCAATGAAATGTGTCTTAATTCGAGTGCAGTGAGTGAGTTGTCAGCGAAATGAGTGTAGTGCTGAAAGGTATATGTGCAGGTGTGAACATATCATACTCGTGGGTTTTAGTTCGAACTTAGGGTTAGGATACAAATTAGATTTACTTTAAATGTTATTTTATGTGATCGTGCTTCATTCAATTTAGGGTGCTCCCTGTTATTGTTATTATTATTATTATTATTATTATTATTATTATTATTATTATTATTATTATTGTTACTATTACTATTATTATTAATTATTAGCATTAATTATTATTAGTATTATTATTAATTTTATTTTTATTAATTGTGTTCATTATTAATTGTTATATTGAGTGTAATTAGTTACTACTGCCACCGGGTATCTACCCATTTGTAGTGTGAATAAATTCATACATAATCTCGTTATAATTATTACGTAAGGAAATATTCAATCTTGGCAGCAAGTATTGTAAAATCCGGCATATATTAGAGTCTTCAAACTTTTCCATTCAATTTAGTTGAAGACAGATGAAGAGGAACAGAAGTGCAGTGTTATGTTTGAATTCTAAATTAAACGCAATAAGCGACCGGGTTATAGAGGAGTTTTGTGTGAAAGGTTGAGCTTGTGCTGTAACGAAATTTTAGTGAGAAAAAGCAATAATATTTCTAACCACGTACGCTTGTGTTTGCTGAAGGAATGGATGGACTGTAAGTTTATTAGATTTCCATACCACTCTGTCGGACGATTATGTATTGAGACAGGGATAATGGGTATTACATTAAAAAATCCTAATTGAAAATTGGTTCCGTTGATTGAAAACGGAAGGGACGTATTCGACGGTCGGGTTTCACGATATAATTTATCGAAGTAAAGCTGAAATAATTTTGCATGAGCATGAACAATAGAAAAGGCAAATAAACTCCATTCTGACGTTTCAATTCAGGCGCGTGTACGAGTGTCAAGTTGCTTTGAAAAGCCTATCAAATATCTAAACTTCAACTTATATTCAGGTCTGTAAAAATTGTTCTTCTTATGGGCATATTATTTTCATAACATGTTTTTGTTTATATTATGTTGGGTATATAATTACAATTTTTCATATCATTTTATGTCCTTCAATCTTACTGACATATTACGAAGAGATCTCCTTTTCCCTCAGTTCCACTGAAATCTTTCCTCTATAGTGCCAAGTTCGGTTCTTGACAACCATTCTGTCCTTGCTTCTTGTTACTTTAATTTGTTTTCGAAGTATCTATATTCCTGTTAACGTACACAGTTACGTATATTCCTATATTCCGTATATACGTTACTGTGTACGTTAACAGAAAACCACAATTCCAAGTCACACAGAGATTGTGTGCACTCGTTGTGGGTCTCTAGCGTTTCGTCAGCCCACACGAGTTGTGTGGATATAAAGGGAAAAGTTGAGACGGTGTCGGTTGGAATTCCCGGGTAGCTCAGTGGTAGAGCGCTGGTACGTTCAACCAGAGGTCCCGGGATCGATACCCGGCCCCGGAACAATTTTTCCCTTGAAATTATTCAAATCTGCTTTACAGGGAACATCACCTGAAAGACTAGATTTGCAGAAGCTGGAAATGTTGGTGAAATGAGAGTGGAATGCGGGGGTACCTCGAGAGAAACATCTGCAATATATGCATTTCTTTCTTCACAAATCTCACTACGTTCAGGACTGCCATCGAACCCGAGTTCCCTACCTGGAGGAGCAGCGCGTTAGCGCTGAGCCATAGAGGCAGTTTATATGCATAATATTATAATTATATTTAATTTCTATTTTATGTTGACTGAAAATCGAGTGTATCTATGTCAAATGATATTCAGGTTATTCAGAACACATATTTTGAAATTTATATGACATCTACTTTGTATTGGGTCTTTTCAGTTAACTGTTTCATTTAATTTTGTAATGGAGGCTAAATTATTATTTTTCTCCTTTTCCTTCTTCTGCTTCTTCCGTTATATGTCTTAAAGTTAATTTTGTTTGCATTCTATTCGTATTATAAATTAAATTCTCTTTTATATTTAATTACATGCTAATTCTTGAACGTTCCGTTAAAGGGAGACAATCTGCAGCATTTTTATTTATAACATAAAATCCTATTGAGAAACTACTTAACAGTTGGTTGTTATTATCTTACGGGAAACTACATTAAAGTTCTGTTAAACTGTATCACACTTAATTGTCTTCTCATGATTATAATATCGTATGCTATCATAACATTATATATACAGTATGAGACAGGTTCTAATGAAACTCGCTTGAGCTAATATATTTATTCATCTATTATAGTACATTATGCAACGAGCCTATAATGAAGGTAATTAAGAAGTGAGTATGGATATTTATGAAACGAGCGCAAGCGAGTTTCATAATTTTCATACGAGCTTCTTAATTACCATTATAGGCGAGTTTCATACGACTTTTTATGCTCTACATATTTCTAACTTGATATTATTAATTTTATTGTATCTGACCTGGAGCAATGTTCTGTATGTTGTGAGATGTGCGCAGACGCGAAAATATTGATTTTTTCCGAGGAACAGATGTCCACATTGACCTTGCTAGGCCATAAGAACCTACAGAGATAGCATTGAAATTAAATTAGACATTGAAAAACGAGATGACAAATTGTATTTATTTGAATATTATTTACAATTAACGCTAATTATTATAGTAACAGAACATAACCTTCTGCGACAGTATTGGATTTCCAGCCTCCGTGACTTTTCGCTAATTCTCTTTCGATTGCATATCCGATAATAATCGATACTTGCGGTTTTATAACGGTAGAAAGCTGACCTGTCATTGGCTGAACAGTTGTAACCTGAGTCGTCATTGGCTGAAAGACCTGACCTTTAATGAGTAAGTGTACTTTAATGACATGCATTAAAGGTCTGCTACCAGGTGTATAATTACTACATTTCGGCATGGTCGAGCATAAAGGTACATTATGTTATGGTCACGGGAGATCGAACCCTAGTCCACCTGACTTAAAGGGTTATAACGATTGAGAGTTCTTAACGTTATAATATCATCATCATCATCATCATCATCAACATCATCATCATCATCATCATCATCCAAACAAGTATAAGGCCCAAGTCCCGTTACGGTCTCAATGAGTCATTCTCGGTCCACCTTTTTTGGACGGCCTAAAGATCCGTCCTATTAATACGAGGCTTTTTCCAACTGCTATGGCTGTGTAGCTTCTGAGTGAGATGTTGATGATAATGTTAACGAAATGAGTCCAGGATCCAGCGCCGAAAGTTAACTTGCATTTGCTCTTAATGCGTTGAGGGAAAACCCGAGAAAAAACCTCAACAGTAAGTTATAACTTACACCAAGCAGAATTTGAACCGGGCCCGCTTGTTTCACGGTCGTTACTCCACAGCTAATGTGCTTATCTTGAGATTTCTTACTGTTTCTCGTATTGTTACGTAATAGTTTAGAGCAAAAACATTAAATTTTTATTTCTTTATTTCTTTCTTTATTTATTTATTTAACCTGTTAGAGATAAGGCCATCAGACCTTCTCTTCCCCTCTACCAGGGGATTACAACTACAATATAAAGAATACGATTATAATTATAATTACTATTGAATTTACAAATACAATAAAAATCAAAGTACTAAAAAAATTAACAGACTAATAAAAGGTAGACAGTTCATTGTAAAAATTAAGAAGAGAGAATTTTTTTTTTATTAACTAAGTAAAAATTAAACCTACTCTACGCAGTAAGAAAATGTTTAATAAGTTTGCTTTTGAACGCTACTAAATTCCGACAGTCTCTGATGTCACTGGGTAGGGTATTCCACAAGTGCGAAAGCGAGATAGTGTATGATGATGAATGCGATGAAGTCTTATGTGTTGGTATGGCTAGTATGAGGCTATTTTGCTATTTAATTGAATCATTTACCTTAAGATTCCCAATGTTGGACTCGGTATTGTTACGTATTAGTTCAGAAGAAAATATGAAACTCACGTCGAATATATTATTTGTTTCTCGTCGTGAGGTATATCTGTTACTGGACTCAAGTATCGTTGCCTCATATTAGCTGTGAAGTAAATGAAATAGTGTACCGTAAACCTTATATTTTCTTATGACGTGAAACATGCAGTGACTAAACTTCCAGAACTATAGGTGTCAGAAAGCTGGCCTGCAGGCTGTATCCCTCAACCCCGACACGACCCATGTTCCTGGTGGCGTGTGACCTCAATACGCCGGGGGTTGCCTGTGGGTGAGGGTGGAGGAGGGTTATAGCCTTCAGACAGCCGATACTCTGATCGCTTGCCGGACCAAATACTTGCTGTTGCCTTCTCGTCTACCGACTTGTTTGTCACCGTCTGCTTGAATGTTCGCCTCCCTTACTAACTCACCCCCCGTTTCTACCGCCCAACTCCAACGGTGCAATGAATTTTCATCGGTTGCGGATTTTCAACCCAGCAAGCGGTGTAGATCAATTACTTGCCATGCGTTAGTCTGCTCTCTCTCTCAGCCCAGCGTGTGTTATATGGGGGTGGAGAGTGTGTCCACCGGACCGAATAATAATAGGACATGGCACTACTCTTCCTGTCCTTGCAGTTGAGTGACAATAACCCTCCCCAATGCAAATTTGCAATAAGGTGAGTAAAATTTTTAGGAATAAACATGTTTTTCCCATTGACTCATGCCGGATGATAAGGGTTCGCATCGCGTGCATCAATGACTAATATCGAGGCAAGGGCGAATATCACGCAGATATCATGTCTGGCACGTGTACGGACGCCTACCCTTCTCAGGATACCCAATTGACAACATATAAATGAAGAAAATGTCATTTTTTAATTCATCAACTCTCAATTAGAGAATATTCGTTTGGGTTGAATATAGGCCTACTGAAGATGATGATAATGATGATGATGATGATGATGATGATAGTGAATGAGATGATAGAATGAAGAAAGTGAAGACAAAGGAAAATAAGGAATCTGGAAACATAAATGTAACATTATTTTCATTGGTATTGTGGTCCATAGGCCTGCATCGAAATCATTTCGAGCAACTCTTGACATTCGAATGTACCTTCTTGTTCAGAAATGCCCCAAAAATGTAAACATATCACTTGCGCTCCAATCCTATTCTTTGAGACAAAACACGCCCGTGTTTATGCTGATAAGTAAACACGACAGATCCAGTGTCTGTCAGTGAGAAAGTACAGGGACATCATTTTATTTTTACTAACATTTTTAATATTAACCTGTATATACGTTTAGAGAACCGGAAACACCGCTTGCTCCCCCCTCCAAGACTGGAGTTCGATGATACTGGCGTAAAACACAAATCACTCTACTAGGTATAGGATGGAAGAAAAGTAGTTCATCCATTCACGTAAACTAGGAAATATCGCGATTTTGAGTTTGATAATTTTCATTAGGCTTTTCTTTAATCAAAGTACAGTACTGTATTAAGAATAAGTGTTTTTACTCTCGAAGTGAGTTATCCATGCGAACGTATTCATTATGCAGTGTATACTTTCTACGGCACATTAGCGTACAATATAGAGAAAGAAGTTAAATTGAAAAATAATCATAATATGAATATTTAAACACAATTTTGAAAATGGTGGCCGTTCATTTCGATACAGGCTTCAGTTCTTTTGTGCATATTATCGCTCTATAGACTATTGCATCTAATTCCAATTGCCAGTTTCGTCCTTTGTACTAGTAACTCATGTTGAAATAATTCTGTACCTATTCTACGTACTGTGAATTCAATCTTCACTTCTGCCCGACCCGAAAATATAAAATTACTCAGACATGCTATCTACTGTCCGTCCAAGTGGTTATGAGGGGCGAGCAGAAGCAGGTGGGAGAACTCGGGATGCGACGTAGGCAAACGGACAGTACCTGTGCGAAAATATGATTCAATATTGAAAGCTCTTTCGTCACTGGAAAACGCGAACATATTTCTGGAACGTACTATACTCAGTAACGCAGTACTGCTTACTATCTGCGGTCTTGGTTCTGTGTGGAGTTGGAACTTCCTTAGTAGAAGGGGTGGGAGTGAAGTACATTCAAAAACTTAGGTACAATAAAAATTGAAGTAAAAATAAAATGATGGCCCTGTAGCTACTATTTGCGTATTACCTCTTCTGTAAAACAATATAACTGACTAAAGCTGTACAAGAAAAAATTAATCAAATTTAGTGACGTGGAGTATTCAGTCCAGTGACGGATTTGAAGTCAACTCTTTACCAAGATTAAGTACTGTATATGAATATTGCAAAAATGGCTCCTAATCTCTAATTGATTAACAAAGGACGCATTGTAAGTATGCCTCCTGAAGAGATAGCTTTGTCCACACCCTGTAGAGTTGGGGCGTATTTCCATTGATTAACGTGTGGCAAGAACAAGGCGAAGATGGGCTGATAGACCACAGAAAACAGAATTGCAGACCAAAAATTACGACTCCTTAACAAGATGCCACGTTTGGGAAGAGCTTCAGCGTCATCCTGACATTCCACTAATTCAGTGTCACATTGCTTGAGAGCTGTGATGAACTGCGTGGTCACAGGATTAATTATTGAATAATATGTTTGGTGGGATTGAGAAGTAAATTATTGTTTACTATCAAATTAAATTGAAATGTCAGGAATAAAATATCTCTGTTGTGTTTTTTTCATTTCTGATCTGTGGCTTTAAAGAGGAGATAGTTCAGTTTTCTTTGTTTACTTAACACACTTATAACAACAACAACATTTTTATCATTAGTAATAGTCGTATAAATACAGTAAGCCTATATATTAAACTGAAGTTTGATTAATTAGTGATTTGTATGGTTTAAATTTTATGGTCGTATAGGAGAGGTAATACACAGACTAACTCCTTTTCTACTGTCCGCCACTGGGTCTGCCTTGTTTACTTATGAGCGTAATCGCGGGCGTGTTCTGTCTCAAACAGTAAACTTGAAGCGCAAGTGATCTGGCCATTTCTGAGCATGAGTGTACAATTCCAGAAACAAAAATGGCTCTACTCTTGAAGCTCCTTACGGAGTACGATTCACACGACAACGATTTAACAAAGATTTCAACCCAGTATTATTTGAATAGTATTACAGAAGATATTTCACAATTAATGCAGACAGCACGAAATTAATCTGAATATAATATCCAAGAGTCACTGTGTAAACACACACGAAATAGTACGACAACCTCGATTATGACTTATTCATCGCATGCATTTCGATAGCTCTGTGCTAGCGTACTTGCTTGCAGACTACGAAGTTCAGGGTTCGAATATTATTGAGAAAAGGGTTATTTTAATTAATTTTGGAGGCTAATTTCGTTTACCATCATTCTATTTAACAGCACCATTTATAAATAGTTATCTCCTATTAAGAATAGATCAATTAACATCACTTTTTTTTTCAAATGCCTTTCCGGTCACGACAGCAATCGAAGTAAAATTAGTTTTCAGTTACTTCCGAAGCGATATCGAGTGTACCACTGCTTTGAACCACTGAGCAAGAGCTGGAACTCAGAAAATTCAGACTTTCCAGTATTTTCTGGAACTGTATTTACCTCCTTCTTTCACAATCATCTTGATTAAAACAGCTACATACAAGACATAGAAGATTATTAAATAATATAAATCATTTTGTCGATGTAGCAATATTGACTTCAAGATTAGCCAGCACAGTTTCAAGAACTACATAGATCGCTAATTGGCTATCTCGAAAGCTTTAGGCATATTCAGACAGTGAATTAGCCGTCTAGCTATTCGTCAATCGGGCAAGAAGTTACGAATATATCACCTAATAGCTGTTTGTGCAACCAAAAGCGGCACATAACATCAGTATTTTGTGATAACACCATACTTAGTATGTACAATTTCTACCAAAAGATTACGGACACCCCTTCAAAAGTGATGATTCACTCCTATCTTGATACTTATATGAAACGCCCTGATGATTATACAGGGACATAATGCCTGTGAAAAAATGAAGTTTTTACAGCAAACCCAATCTGTCTATCTTTAAAACTGCGGATTATATAACAATTTTTCTGCTATGAAAACATATTGAAAAATTACATTTTTTGTAGGAGAAAAATTAATTTTATTACTCCAGAATGAATTTACTTTTTTTAGTTGGTTATTTAACAACGTTGTATCAACTACGAGGTTATTTAGCGTCTATGAGATTGGTGATAGCGAGATGTGGTCGAGAATTCGCTATAGATTACATGACATTCATCTCCTTTTGAGGAAAATCTCGGAAAAAATCCAACCAGGTAATCAGCCAAAGCGGGAATCGAACCCACACCCGACAGAGCTACGCCGGTGGCTCCAATAATAATAATAATATAATAATAATAATAATAATAATAATAATAATAATAACACCTTCAATGGTAAATAATGCAGAAAATACTATGTGTGACGATCACACCGACACCGCAAATTGATGTTAGTGCGTTTGCCTGTTCATGCGTGGTTGCTTTCGGACATGCGTTCGAATCCCGCTTGGACTGATAATCTGGTTTGGTTACCTACAAATTCTTCATCAACATTAAGGCGAATGTAAGGTAATCCATAGTGAATTCTCGGTCTCATTTCTCCAAATGCCATCTGTCGCCAATAGGAGAACCCAACTCATAGTGGTACACCTGGAAAGAATAAATCAAAATTAGATCTTGACAGAAAACTTAGTCTGGACACAAAGAATGCCACACAAAGAAGATACAATTCTGCCGAATAAAGAGAAGTAGGAAATATACGTAATTTATTAACTATGTAGCAAGAAACTCCAATAATGAGTAAATAACCCACCCGGAGAAGAAAGGAAAATAACAAGATCTAGTGCGGAAATGTTCAATCTCAAAAGTCAGACACAATTAGAGGAGAAGGTGGAAATATGGGCTAGGAGTGGTAATATGGGCTACCTCGTTTTTTACTGTATATGGTGTTGTTATCTAGCGAAAAAGCTCTAAAACTACATCTCGTGTCCATCAGTCTGCGTGCACAAAGAGACAAACCAGTTGCCTTTATGGTGTGGATGCGGTGTGTCCTTTGTGTTTTTCATCAATTTCAAAGTTTTTGTAGGTATGTAGTTTCAATTTTATTGAAAGAAATATAATTCGTGTTTAGAAATTACGCTTGATGTGTTGCATTGATGAAGAATAGCTCTATCACATGACATAAGAGTAATATTTATTTATGACAACAATTGCCGACATAATCTTAGAAACCTTCATGAGTCGATGCTGCTAATATGGGCTACCTTCTTCTTCTTCTTCTTCTTCTTCTTCTTCTTCTTCTTCTTTGGCACTACGGCCCTTGTAGTCTAGCCTTGGCCTCCCTTAGGATTTTGTTCCACTCCTGCCTAACCACATCGAATATGGGTTACCGCTATGTGTCAAATATGGGATAGGTATCCCATATTACCAGCACATTAACACGTCCCGTTTTTTCATTATCGTGATTTGCGTTATTTGTTACAGAATATTGCCATTGATGTGACACAGGTTTCCTACTTATGTTTCTTTGTTTTTTCCAATTTTATTTTCAAACTTTTGTGGTAGCCCATATTAAGACCCTAGTACCTGTAGAGGACCAGTTCGTCTTACTTTCAAAAAGCAATTATATGCAAATATCTATTGCAACTATTGACCTTTAAGACTGGATAAATTATATAAGAATAATTACTCTATATGTCAATAAAGATTTCCAAGCAATATGCCACACCATTTTCCATTATTATGAGGAAAACAAAATGGTAGCCCATATTTCCACCTTCTCCTCTATATCCATTAAAGCATTATTAGCCATTATTAGTGGGGCGTATTGACTGGTTCCATCTTCAGAAGTCTGTAATATTCTGGCCACATCACTCATTTTCATATTTATAACATGTTCCCATTAACAAAAGACTCCTTAGTATCATGACAGTATCTCATGTACTATTGTGTACTGTGTTGTTGCTCTATTGTTTTCAATTTTAGCCTCTTTTTATATAATACTTGTAGCCTCGTTCTCCAATTATTGATGTCGCATAAAATCAGATATTGAACGAAGCCTAGTTTTTCCTCCATTTGGGGCTTCTTGAGTGCACCATAATTTTTCTTTAAAGAATGTTTACTAGTCTGTTTTTCTGTAAAATGTTAAATGTTATGTTTTATTTAACTACGCTCGTAACTGCAGAGGTTATATTAGCGTCGCCGGATGTGCCGGAATTTTGTCCCGCAGGAGTTCTTTTACATGCCAGTAAATCTACTGACATGAGCCTGTCGCATTTAAGCACACTTAAATGCCATTGCCCTGGCCCGGGATCGAACCCGCAACCTTGGGCATAGAAGGCCAGCGCTATACCAACTCGCCAACCACGTCGACGTTTTTCTCTATGGACGATTCTACTTTATAATTTGATCACTTTCTCCAAACATTGCTACTTGTTGAAACATTCAAACTACACTATTATTTATATTGAATTTGGTGGAGAGTATTAATAGTGTGGTACTCCTACACTTATGGGGAATTTCAGCCGCGTCTATCTCTCAAGCTACAGAGCGCTGGTTTGTCATCCATGCGATCCGGGTTTCATCCCCGGCCAGGTTGTGATGGAATTTGTAGTCGATAAAGGAGACATTGCACATGGTTTTTCTTGGGATATTCCAGTTTACCTATATCATTATGCCTACACTGTTCATCTTTCCCTCATTTTATCTACATACTTACTTACTTACAAATGACTTTTAAGGAACCCGAAGGTTCATTGCCGCCCTCACAAAGCCCGCCATCGGTCCCTATCCTGTGCAAGATTAATCCAGTCTCTATCACCACACCCCACCTCCCTCAAATCCATTTTAATATTATCCTCCCATCTACGTCTCAGCCTCCCTAAAGGTCTTTTTCCCTCCTGTCTCCCAATTAACACTCTATATGCATTTCTGGATTCGCCCATACGTGCTACATGCCCTGCCCATCTCAAACGTCTGGATTTTAAGTTCCTAATTATGTTAGGTGAAGAATACAATGCGTGCAGTTCTGTGTTGTGTAACTTTCTCCATTCTCCTGTAACTTCATCCCGCTTAGCCCCAAATATTTTCCTAAGCACCTTATTCTCAAAACGCCCTTAACCTATGTCCCTCTCTCAGAGTGAGAGTCCAAGTTTCACAACCATATAGAAGAACCGGTAATATAACTGTTTTATAAATTCTAACTTTCTGATTTTTGGACAGCAGACTGGATGATAAGAGCTTCTCAACCGAATAATAACACGCATTTCCCATATTTATTCTGCGTTTAATTTCCTCCCGAGTGTCATTTATATTTGTTACTGTTGCTCCAAGGTATTTGAATTTTTCCACCTCTTCGAAGGATAAATCTCCAATTTTTATATTTCCATTTCGTACAATATTCTGGTCACGAGACATAATCATATACTTCGTCTTTTCGGGATTTACTTCCAAACCGATCGCTTTACTTGCTTCAAGTGAAATTTCCGTGTTTTCCCTAATCGTTTGTGTATTTTCTCCTAACATATTCACGTCATCTGCATAGACAAGAAGCCATTTTATCTACAATGTGCAAAATTAAATATAGGCTGAGATGATGTCTTAGTAGTAGTATGGGTTTCCAATGCTGATGGATATGGCTGTCGGCTTTGCCTTGTAGGGTTTATCAGACTACTCGTCTGAGAATGGCACCTAGCTCTGTCAGGGCTGAGGCAGATGGTATACTTGTCAGCATGGGAGTCACGAATGTCACTCAGACCACAACCGTTACATTAACAGGCGCAAAGCAGTATGTACGGAGTATAGCGCAGCGTACACACTTTAAATCTGCTGCTGTTCAGTGAACCATGTAAAAACAAAAGAAAGCTAGACGGTTGGAAATGAATGTTCTAATATGAGAATTTGGTTGCGAGGACTTCATTAGGAAAGAAGAAAACGGATTTTTTTTTCAGAAAGAAGGAAAAATTTTTCTTTCGAAACACTTAAAATGTTTACAGTCGCTCGTTGTAATGTATAGAGCAGGCTTGCAGAACTGGGCGACAATTGTGGCGTTCCGTCACTCATCGCAATACGTCACTCACCCCTTCCTTCCACCCCCGCGTCATTGACTTGGTAGGGGAGGGGATTTGTATCCAGTGTCTGTGTTGTGTAATTGTGTACGGGCCACAGATACGTCCTTCAACGCCGGTGGACTGTGGACGGGGAACCAATGCTTTCCCCATGCTTTCTACCCCTCTCTCGCCAGTTCTGTATCCCTGGTATAGAGACTTGTTTTTATTGTGATTTATTGTATTATTGTAATTTCCACCACTTATTTATGTACAGATTTGTACATAGGCCTACATAGGCTGTGTCCAGTTACAACGTTCACGTGTGAAACAAGTAGGCTATTCATAATTAATGTCTGCAATCTGGTATTAGAGACTGTAATACATGGAGACAAAAAGCTTTCTACAAACATTTATAAATGAACGTAAGTTGAAGCGTCAGAGTCAAAATATATTGTATATATTTCAATATTAACTCATTTTTAATTGTGAATATTCAAATTTCAACTCTTTCAATAAGTTATCATACTATTTACGTCTAAACTCATCTTGTTTTGATAAAATATATCTATTCATTTTAAGAAGTTCAATTTAAATATGCAAAACTCTGTAAATATCCGAAAAATAAAGAACATTGGCTTCTACATTTTGGGTGAAAAATATATTGTGAAACAATAAAGTAGGACTATATATAATCTAGCGTTTTACTTATTGTGGAAATAATCGTCTGTTGTCCATAAGATGGCTTTAAACAAATACTTTGTTTGTTATTAAATACACATGACAATACATTTTGTACGTGAGTAGCATTCTTAATGTTCATCGCCTATACTGCCCTATGCGAATAAGCAGATGCAAACACACGAACGGAGCGGGGAGACGAGTCACAGCCTTTCTTTGCAAGCGAAGCTATAGGTATCCTACAAGGAAAACTCAGCTCGGACTCCTCGAGGCGCGCATGCAATACGCCTCTTACTCCCCTGCAGTAAGCTTGAGAGCATGCTGGGAACGGGAGCATACGTCATCTGCGCGAGACAGTCACGCCCGCTGGTTTCTGCGCTCTGAGTTTTCCTTGTCGGATGCCTATAGTATGATCCATGTGCATCCAACTTATACTCAAAGTAACCAAATGCAGGACTCTATTCAACACTCAGTTGAACAGGTAGTAAGAAAAGTAGAGAGTCATTCAATCACTTAGGCAAAATCGCAGTATTGAGCCAACGGGACAGGCAGAAAGTCAGTGAATTAGAGAGACATGTTGGTAAAGAAGGAGAAAGTCAATGGGTCAGACATTTAGTCAAGCATTCGGTCTTACAGTCAGCTAGGAAGTGAAAAATTCAGTATCTCAGCGATTCAGTTATCAAATAATAAGTCTGTCAATTAGTCAGTGAGTCAGTCAGTCATACTGTATATTCAGTAAGCGAGACAGTTACTCTGACAGGCTAGTATTCAGTTATTCTTGCTAGTTAGACAGACAATGAAGTAATCAAACCACCCTTTAAATATGTTAATCAAATGACTTCTTACGAGAAGGGCTCAAATTATTAGGTGCTATAAATAGAGAAAATTTTATTTTTTTCTGTGCTAAAAATCGAGAAAATATGTGAAAAAAAGGAAAAATATTTAATTACGTTTCAGTTATTTTATGTGAATATGAACAATATGCAGTACTCACCAGTACAAATAAATGCTGTCTCGCCAACTGCTGAAGAATTACAGTACACAATGAGATCCATCCTCAAGTTGTTCTTTATAAATGACTGATAATTAACGTGGAACACTGCCTTGTACTGGGGAAAAAGAGCGCCTGGTCATTGAGAAACAACGGCATTCCCTAGAGATGTGTTTATTATTGGAAACAAAAACAAAGACAGCTGATGTTTATGGAATTATACAATAATTGCTTCCTGAATCAGCGATATGACAACTTACAAGGCACTCCTAAATGACACATCATTGTTTATGTGTGTTAGTTACAGTACAATTTTTTTAGTAGTGACAGCTATTATCGTTTTTGATGAAAGATCAGACTGTAGTCCACACCTGTGGAGTAACGGTCAGCGCGTCTGGCCGCGAAACCAGGTGGCCCGGGTTCGAATCCCGGTCGGGGCAAGTTACTTGGTTGAGGTTTTTTCCGGGGTTTTCCCTCAACCCCATACGAGCAAATGCTGGGTAACTTTCGGTGCTGGACCCCGGACTCATTTCACTGGCATTATCATATCATTCAG
Source organism: Periplaneta americana (assembly GCF_040183065.1). Classification (NCBI taxonomy): domain Eukaryota; kingdom Metazoa; phylum Arthropoda; class Insecta; order Blattodea; family Blattidae; genus Periplaneta; species Periplaneta americana. The sequence goes on from NC_091125.1 coordinate 25,415,278, forward strand.
ACGCTAAATAACCTAGATGTTGATACAGCGTCGTAAAATAACCCAATAAAATAAAATAAACAGACTGCAGTTCCACAGGTCCACAGACAGCCAATTCCGAGAAACAGTTGCTAGCTGTCAAGTCTAAGGAACTGACTGAACATTAGGGAGATGCTTAACCTGAAATGAAGCTTTTGTCGAAAATTATTTGATGGAAACTTAATTTTTATGTGTTTTATGTGAATACTTGAAAATATGTATTTACATAAAAAGAATTCAAAATTTGTGTTTTATGTGAAATAAAATTTAAAATATATGCTCAGGTGACCTGGTTCGAAACTTAAAACACAATTACGACTTTTTTTTTACAGTGCAAATAAAATATTTTCCTAAGAATCCTAGCCCAACTTATAAGAACCAGAGTTTGAAGTAAGATATCATGAGAGATGTGTAATGGGCAGAATAGTTATGAATCTAATGAATCTGATGTTTTTCGAGAATTTCACTTAATACCACTTTTACACTTGTTTGTAGATGCTTTTTGGAACGTTTCTGAGGAATACGCAGGTTTCCTTTTAATAAAGGTGTAGATTTTCATTTTGTTCACAGGTCACGATCCAATCAGTTTTCCTCACTCATCTCACATTTCATCATTTTCTTTCTTATTTCATAACTCTTCGAAGATTGTGACCCTTTTCGCTTTCCTCTTCCGTGTGAACGAATTCTTTCTTAATCTAGCTTCTCTATTCTCATGTGTCTGTGCTATGTTGAAAGATACGTTATAATGTTTATTTCAGCAATTATCCAACTCGCACTTAACCCAAGTAAGACTCAAACTATAATTATTGGACATAAGCGTTTAGTTAACTCCCTTAATAACAGTTATCTTTCAGTTGTTACCCTTAACAACACGCTAATCCCTTATTTATCTGTCGTAAAAAATCTTGGCTTCTTTTTTGATAGTAATCTAAGTTGGAATTTTGAAGTTAAAGAAACGATAAAAAAAAATCTGTTCCTCCATTCACTGTTTGAGTCGCTTGAGAAACTTCTTGCCCCAGCAACTAAAACTTACCCTAGTACAAACCTTAGTAATGCCGCACTTCGATTATTGTGACGTTTTGTTAAGTGACCTAAGTTCTGAATTGTCAGTCAAGTTACAGCGAGCTCAGAATATGTGCGTCAGATACGTGTGCAACATCCGACGATATGATCACATATCACCGTCCTTCGCAAGTCTTTCGTGGCTCCGACTTAAAGAACGCAGAACTTCACACTCTTTATCTTTACTCTATCGAATTCTGCACACCTCAACACCAAATTACCTTTCATCTCGTTTCTCTTATTTATACTCTAACCACGACGCAAATACCAGATCACTTATCTGTGGCACGCTAAGAATACCTCTTCATAGAACATCTTGTTATTCATCATCTTTTACAGTATCCACCTCGCGTCAATGGAATTCCTTGTCACAAAGTATTAGGGGCTGCAAGACAATAAACACCTTTAAGAACAGCTTAAAAGATAATCTTATTAGCATTTCACTCCAATCTTACTGATTTAAACTATCACTGACTACATTGTTACTTCATTCTTTAGACATCATCCTGATAGTGCTGTATTTTCAAAATTGTCTCATAATAATCTCTTTCTATTACCTAATATTATTTGAAATATATTAACATTCTATGTATTTTAGCTTAATTCTGCTACACAGTTTACTTCAGTGTCTAATTAATAGTTCATAGCATTTTGTTGTTTAATTCGTAAATAACTCTTGTATACATGTAACTCTCACCTAAATCAAATTGTTGAATTTTTTGTAAGTTCATGCCTATGTATATACACTTTTTGCTGGTTGAGTGGAAGAGAAGGCCTTACGGCCTTAACTCTGCCAGCTAAAATAAATCATTATTATTATTATTATTATTATTATTATTATTATTATTATTATTATAATTGCCAAGTGATAATGTCCCTGAAATTGAAAATTCTCAGCCATTTAAGACTATGGTGAAATAAATGAATGGAATAATTCTTTTGTGGCCGCTACCTGCAGCCGTGGTGTGATGTATAGTTACAAGGAGTGGTTTGCTTTCTTATACACTTTCTTGGACCAATATTATTTTTGTAACTTTAGCTTTTAAGTGAGACGACAGGACGAACTCCGTGGAGTGTACCGATCAATAATGGCTTGACAGAACACTTTGTAGCACCGGGCGTCAGAAAAGATTCTCTCTTATAACTACACACGTTTGCAGATCCCAAAAACGAGAGCGATTAGTAGTTGTCACCTCAAAGAAATCGATCAGTAACACACAATATTCAGTTTAAATTTAAGTACAGTTGAGCCAAGAATAATGGAAAATTGTGAAATTCAGTCACTACGAATTATCTTTAAATTTTCTAAACTTTGATACTGACAATTTATTATAATGAAAGAGTCTCAGAAGTATTGTACAGTCATAGAATTAATTGATGGTGTACATATACAGTATTTTCAGTCCCAGAAAAGAGACATTGCGTATGATCAGAGGACGAGCAACCAGGTTTGTAAACGAACCACTAGTTGAGGTAATAATATTCGTTCTGTTTCGTTGTATGTCGTCTCTAAGTACCTAGAACAAGTTGCAGGGAAAATATCCTACTGTAAATAAGTTACTTAATTACTTACAAATGGCTTTTAAGGAACCCGAAGGTTCATTGCCGCCCTCACATAAGCCCGCCATCGGTCCCTATCCTGTGCAAGATTAATCCACTCTCTATCATCATATCTCACCTCCCTCAAATCCATTTTAATATTATCCTCCCATCTACGTCTCGGCATCCCTAAAGGTCTTTTTCCCTCCGGTCTCCCAACTAACACTCTATATGCATTTCTGGATTCGCCCATACGTGCTACATGCCCTGCCTATCTCAAACGTCTGGATTTAATGTTCCTAATTATGTCAGGTGAAGAATACAATGCGTGCAGTTCTGCGTTGTGTAACTTTCTCCATTCTCCTGTAACTTAATCCCTCTTAGCCCCAAATATTTTCCTAAGAACCTTATACTCAAAACACCCACAATCTCTGTTCCTCCCTCAAAGTGAGAGTTCAAGTTTCACAACCATATAGAACAACCGGTAATATGACTATTTTATAAATTCTAACTTTGATATTTTTTAACAGCAGACTAGATGACAAAATCTTCTGAACCGAATAATAACATGTATTTCCCATATTTATTCTACGTTTAATTTCCTCCCGAGTGTCATTTATATTTCTTACTGTTGCTCCAAGATATTTGAATTTTTTCTACCTCATCGAAGGATAAGTCTCCAATTTTTATACTTCCATTTCGTACATTATTCTGGTCACGAGACATAATCATATACTTTGTCTTTTCGGCATTTACTTCCAAACCTATCGCTTTACTTGCTTCAAGTAAAATTCCCGTGTTTTCCCTAATCGTTTGTGGATTTTCTCCTAACATATTCACGTCATCAGCATAGACAAGAAGCTGATGTAACCCGTTCAATTCCAACTCTCTCTGTTATCCTGAACTTTCCCAATGGCATATTCTAGAGCAAAGTTAAAAAGTAAAGGTGATAGTGCATCTCCTTGCTTTAGTCCGCAGTGAACTAAAAGTAGTGCGATAAAAACTTTTTCTCCACTAAGAATCGCGCCATCAATTGTTTCTAAGACTGTACACATGAGACAATTGGATTTACTGCATTCTTTGTGTCTTATTATTAATAAAAGTAATTAATTTCAAATCTCCAGTATTGATTAGGTAATGGTCCTAATTAGGATTAGTATTCCAGCTACTTAAAACTGCATTTAAAGACACATTGGGTAGCCTATATAGTATGCCAAACAATGGTAATGTAACAGATAAAGATATGAATAAACAGGTCTTTCGTCTTCGTGGAATACAGTCAACTCTCGATATAGTAGAACACTGTTGAACAAGTTCTGACCAACTACGAAATTGAGGAGTGACTAATATGAAGTTTATTACATATAAACTAATGCTAGAACATGACCTCCATTTCTGTCGTCATCGTTGTAGTGAATAATAATGTGTATTCATAAGTTACGGAACTGCAACTTTCTGTGGACATCACTTAAAATGATTGTATATCGCGAGAAACTTCTTTCAGTATCACATGACGTCATTAGTGCATGAGAATAATACACGATTTTCCTATTGTCTGACATTTCTTCTGTGTTTAATCGGGCTATTGCTTATGACACTCACCACTTAAATCCACTATTTTTCTGTGTACTTTGTAGAAATTCTCTAAAATGTCTATTATTTAGTTTAGTAATTGGGATGTACATGGTACATAAATCCGTGCAAAACATGCAGTTAATATCATGATAATTTTAGTACAAGTTATTTTGGATTACGTTCAACAAATATTCGGTGATTTTTGTTATTTCAGTACCTTTCATTGAACTGTTTTGATTACTTTTATGTTTATTTTACACAAATTATAGGTAATGTTGTCTATATTATTAGTAAAAATATCAGTTCAATACTCCTCACCTATGCCCTGCAACATTACACACTTGAGCGTCTTACCTAAGGCATTTTACCTTTGCATTGAACTTACAATCAGTCACAAAGATGTAGTTATTCAAATAATACAAATAATAACACTAGCAACAGAACAGCACTTTGACTGTGCCCCGGCTTCGACTTACTACAGCGAGAGTGTAGACCAGGGATGCAGAACTGGCGTGATAGGGGTAGAAGTATGGGGAAAGCGTTGGTTCCCCGTTGCATGACGTCTCTGTGACCCGTACGCAATCACATAACACAGACACTGAATATAAATCCCCTCTCCTATCAAGTCAGTGACGCGGGGGTGAAAGGAAGGAATGAGTGAAATATTCTGCCTTATGACGTACGCCACAATTGACGCCCATTCTGCAAGCCTGACATAGACTGTACAAAATGCGTAACTGTTTTGTATACGAGTAGCTATACCTGCACTGTGACGTCACATTCCAGCTTATAGGTAGATGAACATACGTCTGTTGCATTAAGCACAGTATGTAATTTTTCTATTGTACGATGTAGGCCTAATTTTTAAGTCCTAAAACAAATTCTTCCTGTTCTAGGTATACGCTTTCTCAAACGGGTAATTGTCAATCAACGTTAAAGTAGCACAGTATATAATTATTGTTATTATTATTATTATTATTATTATTATTATTATTATTATTATTATTATTATTATTATTATTATTATTTGCTCTTTTTTTTTTGGTGATCTTAAAAATTTAATTGTACTATTCCTCTGACAGTTCTACTTTCCAAACCTTCCCAATGTCACCACAGATTTTACTTAAATTATACTCTAGGCGATTACTTACTTACTTACTTACTCACTTACTTACAAATGGCTTTTAAGGAATCCGCAGGTTCATTGCCGCCCTCACATAGGCCCGTCATCGGTCCCTATCCTGTGCAAGATTAATCCAGTCTCTATCATCATACCCCACCTCCCTCTAATCCATTTTAATATTCTCCCATCTACGTCTCGGCCTCCCTAAAGGTCTTTTTCCCTCCTGCCTCCCAACTAACACTCTATATGCATTTCTAGATTCGCCCATACATGCTACATTCCCTGGCCATCTCACACGTCTAGATTTAATGTTCCTAATTGTGTGAAGTGAAGAATACAAAGCGTGCACTTCTGCGTTGCGTAACTTTCTCCATTCTCCTGTAACTTCATCCCTCTTAGCCCCAAATATTTTCCTAAGAACCTTATTCTCAAACACCTTAATCTCTGTTCCTCTCTCGAAGTGAGAGTCCAAGTTTTACAACCATACAAAACAACCGGTAATATAACTGTTTTATAAATTCTAACTTTCAGATTTTTTGACAGCAGACTAGATGACAAAAACTCCTCAACCGAATAAAAACAGGCATTTCCCATATTTATTCTGCGTTTAATTTCGTCCCGAGTGTCATCCATATTTATTACTGTTGCTCGAAGATATCTAGGCGATTACTTGAATGTATAATACGCTTATGATTTATCGTGCATTCATTAAGATGATTATGCTTGAAAGTGCAATAATAATGACTAATGAGATATCGGAATTCCGTCGTAACTTAGAATCATATCGGTTAATTCTTTACTTCCCTTGAAGACTGCGTTGGACATGAATGATACCGGAGACTATTGAATTTTAATTTAACTCAAACTTGAGATGACGGTGACAAAAGAACAATGAGAGTAAATTTGCCTGAATCTTCTAAATCGGTTTTATTTTATGTGCTCTAAATCTTCAGCATGGGTCTATAAGGATTCACTTTCTATTTATTTCAAGAATATATTCCCGGAAATAATTGGATATTTTTCTAAGGAGGGTCTGTCTTCCTCTGAATGGCGGGACGCAACTAAGATGAATGCTAACGTAGCACCAGTGAGAAGTCTTCATGGGAGATCCTTGGACGGTTTCCGTTGCAGATACTGCAACGAGATTGAAACCTTAGCACACGTCCTAAGATCCTGTCAGCATGGAGAACTCCTGAGAAATTCACGCCATCATAACATCCGAAAACTAATAGCACAAGCCCTTAGAAAGAGATCCTTCGAGGTCCATGAAGAGGTGCACTGCGTTGCGTCTGAAGGCGGCGGAATTAGAAGAGAGGACATCGTGGCTCTAGACAAGACTAATGGTAAAGGTTTTATACTGGACCCAACTGTTAGATTTGAGATGAGCCAGACCCAGCCATCTGAAGTCAACAAAGAGAAACAAATTTATGAGCCTACTATTCCGTATTTTCGAGAAAAATATCATATGGAAAGCACCTGGGAAGTACATGGTTCGGAGCGAGGGGCACCATTCCACGATCAACTGTAAACACTATCAAAACATTTGGAATCCATGACATAATTACAAAAATAATTACTTCTAGCATTAAAGGGTCTGTGGAGATTCTGAAAAATCATTTATACGGAATATCATAATCTCCCCCCTTTCTATGCGTTAGTGTGTGATTGTTACAATATATGTACAAATTTATTATTTCTTAAATTTAAGCTCCTAGTTCACATTTCAATTTGACTCATCTAGTTTACTGTAATCGTTATTATTCTTATATGTGTGTTATTCTGTGTTTTTGGCAACCCAGGATACCTGGGCAGACTATTTCTTGGAAATAAATTATATATTATATATAAGAAAATTCATATATTTCATAGCCCTTTATATATAGCCTTTTTCAGGGTTTGAATCTGCGAACCCTGTATATAAAAGCAAACATGGTAGCTGCTGCACTGAAACATAGCGACAGCAATGAAATACAAGGCTTGATAATTCGTGCAAACATGTGACAACAGATCGCATTAAGCAGGGCTCCCGCCTAATCGAATTGGAAGGGGTGAATGTAAAGTATATTCTCTCCAATTTTCAGTCTCCATCCCAGCCTTACCGGTTTCCCACCCTCTCCCTTCACACGTCTGGCACTCGCGCCCCCTCAACGCAATCCCCTTTAACGATTAATAACTCATTGAATTATGTTGGAAATCCAATCTCGATGCAGCATTTGTTGAATCATGACCGAGTTGCTCCAGCTTTTGTTATTGAAGTCGGACGGACAAATACGTTCTCGAGCTCAGCTGTGTGGGAGTTATTGACTGTCTGAAGCATCCGCGCTTTAAAATTTAATCTCGAGGGCCCTCCTTCTCGCACCTCTTCCAATACTGCACTGCTGGCAGTCTGTTGTCAGTTCTTTATTTCAACAGATGCGTCTCAATTATTATAGGTTATTGTTCTCAATAACTAACGGAGAATTGTGATCGTCTCTTCTTACGAACAGGATGTTTCACACCATCTTACTTATTACTTTCTCTTTTCATTTTATCTATCCGTCTGTCTGTCTTCTGTATCACATAGTAGGATAGAAATCATGTTACGCATTATATCTCGATCCATCTATCTGTTTCATATTCGACTTAATATTGGTGTCTCTATGGATTAATAGCTCATTACTTGCTGTGATAATTTTATCTGATCACTTACTTTTATTATTCATTCATTTCACAAATGCCAGTGACGAGCCATAGTAACAAACTAGCATGCCACTTGAAAATCTAAAATTGATGTATACTGACAGTTGATGTAAAGTGCGTCATGGGCAGGTCAAATCTGATTACTGGAGAAAATGCCTACATTTAAGTTCGGCGTGCTTCTATTACTTGGGAATTCAATTTATAAAACATTCTATAAGAACAAACTAAACTGTTTCGTAAAAATAAGCAGATCGTTGTTTTCTTACAACAAAAATTCGAAAGACAAGTAAGAATCTACACCAAAAGAAGTTTTCGTGCCTTACTCCTCAGTTATATGAGTGGCGGCATACAGTTGCTCCACCGCATGAAAATGGAATACTTAATACTCGTACATAATTCAATCACTTTGTCTTATGTTCCACTTGTTAGGAGGGCTATTTCATAGAGGCTCTTTACAAAATCTATGTAAAGATTAATTTTTAGTCATACAGAATATATCTGTTATGGTATCAATGATTATTAGAGGAGACAAATTTGCTCCGGCGCCTGGGATCGAACCCGAATACCAAGTGCTCTAACCACTAAGCTACGCCGAAGTTCAATTATACATATACATTTTACTGCTCCCACAGGCCTTCTTTATTTGATTTGTGGCAACTGATTAAGACGGTGTTATAATATTGCTGCTGGTAAGTTTGTCTTTTATTTCCTTTCAAGCAATTGATAATTATAGTTTCTATAAAATATTTTATAACTTATTCAATGATCGTTATAAATATTCTATTCTTATCTCAAATGCATTCATATTGAACTGAAAAATAGCTTATTTTTCGATAGGTGCTGGATGCAGATAATATGGCCACATGGATATGCAACTGTGTGCAATTTGTGATGTGTATATGCATGAGTAATATGTTGGACTCACAAAAGACTTGTCACACATATACCCATATATATATATACAGGGTGTAACAACTTTAATGTTTAGAATTTCTGGAACATGTTCCCTGACACGTTCTACGTTGATTAAACCTAACATACCTATATCCGAAATTGAGAGGTTACAGAGATAACAGAGCTGGAAAAAAATAGAACTTCTTGCAGCTCCAAGCATTATACCGTTTATACAAGGCCTATTTTATGGCATTACTAGGTAGAGATACATAAGAAACATTTGAAAAGCAGTGAATGAAGGAAATTTTACTTTTAAGAGAAATCAAATTAAAATTGTTTAGGTTGCTAAGGAAACGAAACAGACAACAGTTTAAAATAACAGTTGTGAGAAAAATAAACCGTATTGTGACTAGTCTTTTTATTGAGTTTTGACCATTAAAACACGTCTTTTGTGTACACACATCAGGAATACGCCGACACAGTTTATGTGTATGGACTGTGTGATGACAATGCAACAGCAACTGTTTTGGCATATCAAGCACGGTTCCCAAATCGTAGTATTCCTAGTGCACAGGTATTTTCACGTGCCTATTGGCAAATTTCAAGAAGTACAGTGTTTGGAATCTTAAGGACATTTTTTTTTTCAACTTTGCACTGCTTCTTTCATACTCACAAGTAGTTTCTATTAAAATGTAATATGGTACTAATAAAAATAATGACATAGACATGTCACTTTCGGAAATTGGTGTTACTTCTTTCAGTATTCAGCGATAAAATTAAACTCAAAAATTTAACTTTGGGGTACAAATACTCAAAAACCTATAGAACTTTGGATATAGGTATGTTAGGTTTAATCGACGTAGAACGTGTCAGGGAACATGTTCCAGAAATACTAAACATTAAAGTTTTTACACCCTGTATATATATATTCATTTTGTATTTATTAACTTTGTCATTTTTTTTTCCAAATTTCAATATTTTATACACCTAGTCACAAATTTTTGTGGGAACATTTTTTTGAAGCCAAAAACCATTATTTTCAATCCAAACTTCACTAATCACCAATACGCCTAAATGTTTTTCTTTCCAAAATAATTAATTTTATTTCTTTTGGCCATACGTACTATCTTCTTCATACAGACATATTATCTGCACAATGTAAGGTTCTTCAAATGTAAAAAACAAAGCATTCCGGTTTAAAGAAAAGTCTTGAATTATTTTTCTATGTTTGCAGAGAGAATCCAAGTTCATGCAAACACACGAAATTTTTATTTAGGGAATACTACAGCCATGAAAAATTATTTGAAATTAAGGTGGCCATATCATCTTCAGGTAGGCCTATCTTATAAAAGGACAAATACTAAGTTCAATTTTATGAACATACTGTACAATTACGTTTGCACAATTCTAAACAACGGATTTTTTTACTATTTTCCTGAAGACACTCAAAACAATACTAGTCACCGATGGATACTAAACTTCTTTTTAAACAGTTGTGTTCAACTGGCGGAAATTCTCTCCTCGAAAAAAAAAAAATATGAAGGAAAAATTCGTTTAAATATGTTACATACCGGTACCTAGTAATGGAATATTGATACTAGGTTTTTTACAGACTGCAGATCAGTTTTAGATTAAAAGAATGCATGCTTAAGCTCTTAAATTTTTTTGTAACATTTGCAACCTCATATTATATGCAAAATAAGCTTCTAGTCTATGATTGTCACCGAAACAAAGACGATAAATCTCATTGAACTTCAAAGTGAGATCACTAATACATAATTCAGATTTGAGAGCTAATTTATGGAGGTGAGAAAAACAGACATATTTGTCGTATTAATAAAATTAATTTTTACTTTAGTGTGTAGCTACAGAAACGTTTTTTATTGTTTTTATGTCAAATATTGTGTATGTTTCTGAACACACAATAAGTGTATGTCAATAAAGCTTATTTTTAATTTTGTATGTCATTTCGCCACCCCTTTCAGCTCTTTACATTACTACCCCCCCCAAGTTTGGGAAACACTGCTCTATGTGAATTTGTGCAGGTATAATCAGTTCGTTCCAGAAATGCGTATAGAGTGTTAGTTGGGAGACCGGAGGGAAAAAGACCTTTGGGGAGGCCGAGACGTAGATGGGAGGATAATATTAAAATGGATTTGAGGGAGGTGGAATATGATGATAGAGACTGGATTAATCTTGCACAGGATAGGAACCGATGGCGGGCTTATGTGAGGGCGGCAATGAACCTGCGGGTTCCTTAAAAGCCATTTGTAAGTAAGTAAGTAAATAATCAGTTCGTACAATTTATATTTAATTAAACCAAATTGTTTAATCACTGTACTACAAATGTTAAAAAAATGTATTTTGTGTACAATTAAGGAAACTAAAGTTTTGTCTTCTAATTTAGATGCACAGTCAATAATAATCTTTATAGTAATAGTTAAAAAAAAAAAAAAAGTAAACTACAGATGGTAATCCCATTGGAAACATCGCAAAAGAACTAAGTTGCTGCGAAATGCTTAAGACGAAATGTGTAAAGCTAAGTCATATGTTCTTATTCTTTTTCTTCTTCCTATCACGTATTGGCCTGGTGGCCTGTTACAGTCTCACTCTATCGTTTCAGAGGACGGCCCAAAGATCTTGTTCCTAAAATTTAGTGCTGGGCGTGGTATCTTTGTTCTAGCCATCCTGAGTCCTATATGAGATTTCCATTTCTGTATATAATTTTGAATTTTCTCTAAAATTGGGTCATTCTTTCAAAATATCCTAATTGTTCTTCTTATCTAATCTAATGTATGGAGTTCTTCTTAAAAACTTCATTTCATTGGCAGTGATTCGGTGTTCATCACATTTACGTATGGTCCAAGGTTCACTTCCATACATGAGAACAGGTCTCGCCAATGTTTTATAGACTTCAATTCTTGTATTATTATGATGTACCGAAGTACATACGATATTTCCGTGCAGAAATTCTTTCTTACTATAATGATGAAGGATGGATAGAACAGAGAAAAATTCTCCCCGGCACCGGCACTCGAACCCGGGTTTTCAGCTCTACGTGCTGACGCTTTATCCACTAAACCAAACCGGATTACAGTTCCGATACCGCATCGAATCCCCTCAGTTTAAGTCCTATCTCTCAGTTTTCCATTTGGTGGCCTACCCTCATGTATTGTGTCAGAGAATTTGTCTCTGTTCTATCCATTCTTTCGTCATAAGGAACGGAGAACTGCTGCACGGAAATATCATATGTACTTCAGTACATCATAATAATAGCCTATGATATGCGTAAGTGATCACTTAGTGATTCAAGACAGCGCTCATTCCGCCGTAAAAATCATGTCATGTTTTATTTAACGACGCTCGCAACCATTCCGTCGTATCCCGGCCACTTTGTCACTCGTAATGAGTGCACCTCTGTACATAGTGCGTTGGACATTGTACCACTGTCACATATTCCGTGACACAGTAGGCCTACATGAGGGAAGGCCACCAAAGGGGAAAACTGAGAGATAGAACTTAAACTGAGGGGATTCGATCCGGCATAGGAATTGGAATCCGGTGTGGCTTAGTGGATAAAGTGTCAGCATGTAGACACGAAAACCCGGGTTCAAGTCCCGGTGCCGCAGAGAATTTTTCTGTTCTATCCATCCTTCATCATATTTAATTCTTGCATTACGACTGTAATATTCTTGCCTGCTTTTGTACCTTACATTCATTACGGTCTCAGATCTTCATATTGTTGTTTCTGTTCGAAACAATTTCTTTAAAATTTGTGTATTCTAACGTTTATAAAAATTCATTCAGACCAGCGGTAAGAAATTCGAACAAGGCGAGCTCTATAAATTATTGCATTTCCCTAACGTTGCTTATAAGTCTAATAGAGTTCCTCATTTAAAAAAGAAGAGATTGCTGACCACCGCGGTGCGACATCAGCTGCAAAATTTAACATCGAACATACGTTAAAGCTTAGAGACGCGGTCTTAGATTGGTCCTTAATTAAGCTGTCACTTTGAATATATTATTAACATCTTCTTGAACATGTCCCTTGAAATCCAGTCTCTACATGTCGGCATCGCAGATTGTTGACGGCACAATGCAATATCTGGCTTATATAATATCCTAATCATAATTTACTGAATATGACACGTAATTCCAACACACGCATAGCTGAATAAAAATAGACACCGAGAACAGGATGCTTTGATTATATCCACTTCTTACTATTCTATGAACAACAACACTTCTCTCTTGACGGTGTGCGCGTACCTTTACGGCGTGCCGGCATCCTTTCTAGTCAGAATTAAACAATATTAATTAGAATATATGCAAAAAGATCGAAGTACTCAAATATAGGTAATGATGAAGAAGGGAGCTAACTGTCTTAGAGTTTTATGTCCAACAAAATAACCCATTTTATATCTTAATATCTGTATAGGTATACTTGCATATAGCGGTCTATGAAATGAAAACCAACATTGCTAGCAAGGAATGGAATCATTTAAATTAACTACCAATAAAAGTTAATGTGAAATCATCTGGGGGACAAGTAATGACTACTGTGGTTTGTAACATGCAAGGACCGATAATTATTTTATTTTATCTAGATTAAAGCACAATAAATACAGCATACTCTAATGATCTTTTGAAAGAGAAACTAAAAGATTACGTAAAGTTAACAATACATGAACATTTATCTGTATATGTATGCATTAGAGATGAACAAAACTAACTGCCGCTCTCGCTCGCTGTGTTCGTTGCATTTGTCTTTCGAATCTCGTCTCGTAATTCTCGTGCGCTTCGAGTCTCGCTCATATATATATATATATATATATATATATATATATATATATATACATACATATGTTACTGTAAATGTACGAAGACCGGTAGATCTTAGAATTTACCGGTATAACCTAAAATTTACCATTATGGTGCGGTAAAACCCCGAAATATCTTATTAGATGTATATATTTTGAACTTTTACCAAGAGATGTTGGTACATTTCAGGATTTACCGATCAGTTGTGGTAAAATCTTATTAATTTAAAAAAAAATCTTTACTAAGATTTGTCGTTCTTCGCACTTTTACATATCCATTTCCGATTTATCTCTTTATTGTTGTTTTAGGATCTACTTAAAAACATAAATAAAAATACCTCAGCAGTGACTGAAATAATTTATATTTATTTTAAATTGAAGTTATGTAAATATTCTTACATTCCAATGTGATTATAATGAGCAATATTCCGTATTAAAAATAGTGAAAAATATTATAGTTTTAACCATTGTCTGTTATATTATTCCGTACAAAAATTAACAAAGCCTTTATATTCCCTCAAACAGTCCAGGTCCACAAATAAAGTAAAACAAACATTATGAATGTTAATTCTTGTTACAACAAGATTGGCTGTTATGAAATTTAGAATTACACAACATGGAAGATGATTTACGCAAACATTTTTTTGTTGAACACTTTTTTAAACAATTACACTTTTTGAACCCTTGTCCTCCAACAAAATATAGTTTGCCAACCACTTCCCGTACACTAATTTCTTCATTTCCTACTTCTTCGATGATGATAAAATTTTCTTTGCACAATGTAAATTGGTTTCTAGTGTACAATGATTTCAGTTTGCCAGCTTTGGTACCAACTTTACAAAACTCGTCATCTTCAATATTTATGACCACTGCTATTATTGATTTTGCGTCAATTTTTGCCCGGTCTACATCGGGTACTTCAATTCTCAAATTATGTCTGATTGAACGTTTTGGAATTTTGTTACAAGTGTCTGCTTTCATTTTCTTTCTTTGGCAGCCTCTCGGAACCGCTTCACTTTATCGATCCTGCAATTATGTCTGAACCTGCACAACGGAGGCAGAATTCTTCGTTCTGGACTCTTCGATCTAGCTTTTACCAGCTCGCATCGGTAAATCCTGATATTTACTAACATTTCCTGGTAAAAGTTCAAAATGTATGGATCCAATAAGATATTTCGGGGTTTTACCGCACTATAACGGTAAATGTTAGGTTATACCGGTAAATTCTAACATTTACCGGTCTTCGTACATTTACGGTAACATATATAACAGGCCATTGAAGTCCATACGATATTGAGAGGCAAAAGCGCTTACATTTGCAGACAATCGACATTGTTAGCATTAGAGTAGTTAACCCTAAGCATGCCGCTTTTACCTCAAAAGCATATTCCTTGGTATCACTTCAGACGAACCCAGGACCATAATGCTACCGGAAGAATTAGGTGAATTTGGAAAAGTATAGCTGCTTAATTATTTTAATACTGATTAAATCTTTATAGTCAAGAATTTCATTTACACTGAAAAGTTTTCCGCCTACGTATGTACTATTTTTTTGTGCCTTTTCCGCGTATATTTCTTAATGTTTCGTTATACCTAGCATGGTATTCAAACTATTGGAAATTAAGTAACAAAAGCTTAAGAGACAACGCATATGTATTTAGTTAATATAATATTTGTGTTCAGTTGTATGGTTTTGTGTGTTTTAGTTTGGATAGTTTGATTTCGTGTATAGTTGGTATAGTTCCTCTATTTAGTTAGTATAATTTTTGTGTTCAATTGTATGGTTTTGTGTGTTTTAGTTTGAATAGTTTGACTCCGTGTATAGTGGTATAGTTCATGTATTTAGTTAGTAACATTTTTGTGTTCAATTGTATCGTTTTTGTGCGTTTAGTTTAGATAGTTTGTGTGTGTTAGGCTGTACAATTTATGTGTACAATTAGTATAGGTTTTTGTGTATTTAGTTTGTGTGTGAGTTAAGACTATGTATGTGTTCAGTTTGTGTAATTTTTTTTTGTTTTTTTGTTTTTTGTTTTTTTTTGTTTTTATCGTGTGTTTAGTGTGGACAGTTGTGTTCAGGTTATAATTTATGTGTTTAGTTTGCATAATTTTTTGTGGATGTTTAGTTTGCATAATTTACGTGTTTAGTCTGTATTGTTTTTCGTGTTTAGTTGGTATAATTTGTTTATGTGTTTAGTTGTAAGTGTATAGTGTAAGCTCTCTTGGACTGGCTCCCAAGTGTAGTAGACCTTCAGCTCACCCTACACTCTCCTGTAGGAGGCCGTTGCCCTTATGGGATTTCAGGCTTTTCGTATTTCGTATATATATATATATATATATATATATATATATATATATATATATATAGACCTGTCTAATATTCACAAATACAGTATAGGGTAAACTAGGGTCTGTTGGACAGTCGGGCATGTTGGACACTCCGTACTTTAACGTGTTACCACGCCACTTGTGGGCACCACATTCTGCTAGAAGTCAATGACGGAAGTAGCCACGAGTGTCCAACATGCCCGACTGTCCAACAGACCCTAGTTTACCCTATAATTTTCGGTCAAATAT